>NW_020230267.1:0-79064 GCF_003227715.2 Harpegnathos saltator
TAAATATACTAATGTTATTGGTAATATGGATTTAATTGAACTAATTATACTGATTATTTTGGTAATATATTAATGTTAAACTAAATATTATAGATTTGTAATATATTAACCCATTAACGCCTAAAAGTCCTAAAAATTAGCCTGCTTTGCAATTGATATTTTATGTAGCAGAAACATGATTATATAAGGTTGGGAAATAGCAGTTCCTTATGTTGGTTCGGGGTGCGTCTACAATGATTCCGGCATCAGATATTCGTTTAGATTCACAATAAAATCCAAATGGTTGGAATTTTTGAAAAAAAGCCGTGAGACAATCGACAATTTTATTTCTTATAAGCTCATTTTCGTATCAAAAACGTTACTTTGATACAGATACAAGTGTCACATCTTGTTTTAAAAAAATGCTTGAACTTTCATATGTATGCATTGGTGAAAATGTGAATTTCAAGATGGCTGGCCTTCAAAATGACGGTTTTGAAACGAAAAAACTTTAAAAAATATGTATTTTTAGAATAACTTCGCAAAAATCCTAATATTTAGCATTAATTTAGTGTCCAGGGTACTGATTTGAGGATATTTTGTTGAAAACTAATTTCATATTAGGATTTCAACCATGCGGACATCCAACCCATGCGGACTAAAAAATCACGAAAATAACGTTTGAAAGATTTCCAGATTTTCATGAATTTTCTTTCCATTATTTTCATGTTCCATGAATTATTTTCGAGAGGTATATACACATATACAGGGGGTTAATTTATAACTTACAAACTTTATAAAAAACAAAAAATATTCGAGGTAAGTACACGGAGGGGAAAAAATTGGAATCGCTACGTAAGTTTTGAGAAAATTATTAAATAAATAGCGTATAAATTGCGCGTCATTAAAATATCCAATATTACACTTGATTAATCTACAAACAGAGATAATTGCAGAAAACATGTAATGTTTATATTGCTACATATTTATTATGGTCTATACATTGTAATATTTAAATAATTATGAAACTTGTAGTATCATTGTTCTTAAGAATACTTACATGTGATGAGCAAAAACCAAAAAATTGCAACAAGATTTTGATATAATTGCCTACATTGTGTAATGCATTATGTGGATAGAAAGCATTGTGGTCATACAAGTGATATTACATTTTTACTCAATTTTTATTATTTTCTTTTAGAGTAATTTTATTTGTCAAAATATTTTTATTCTAAAAATATAAATTTTATACTCTACGATATATACGGACGATTAATCCACATCATTACAATTATAAATATTCACATAGCATAGTTTAATGTTATTTGTAGGTAGCAACTATAAAGTTTTCTGGTTGATATTTAAAGTAGGAGAACATCAAAGTGATAGAGACATATGATTGAGATCTACTAAAACGAAAGCATTTGCAGCAGATGAAATAGATATATCATCCCCAGATTATGTTTTTGAGGGGACCAATTTGTTACATATATTAGTAGCTAATAAAGCTGTTAATTAAGTAATTATAGATGTTATTCTCTGCAAAGGAAAAATTTACAAAGAAAAAAACATATATTAATTCACTAAATAGTTCGAAACAGATATTAGATTAATTATTGACATTTAAGATATTATTTTTGGAATGTTACCAATTCTATAATATATAATGAATAATATATAATATTATCGTTATTATATTCAGGCATATATTGTACATGAAATTTAATATTAAAAAAAAATATAAAAAAAATTGATTGCAATCTTTTTTTCACGAACTCAAAAATAATTTGCACGATATGTATATATTATAATATATTCCAATTAAAAACTTGCAAATTGTCCCATTTATTTTGTTTCATTTTTCATTGTTGGTACAACATATTAAATATAATATATTATCTTACTATATATATTGTACATATACAACTATAGTGCGAATATAACAATGCTAGGTTTACATATAATGGTCCCATTCTATAGAAAATACTTTTATTCCATTAATTTTTTTAAACATAAATATTCAAATGCAAATTAGTTTAAATATTTTTATTCAATATTTCTTATATCAATAAACATGAAACTTCATTCAGGCATTATATAAGCAGCAGTATATGAAATATAATTGTGTTATATTTTCTTATTTAAAAATATACTATTTTTGTAAATGTATATTTTTTTATTTTTTTTTGTTGATTGCAAATAAATCTGAAATAATATTTAAAATTATTGTATTCAAGTAATGACATTGCTTACCAAGCTCATGGACATAAAATATTTCACTTTCCACTCGATATTAAAACAAAAAGTAATAACTATAAAAACAGATGTTTTTTCCTAATGCTTCTTCGTTAATTATATCATTAGTAACTTTTATACATCATACATTTAGTAATTATTTAGGAAGACGGCCTCACCTTGGATTTCGCTCCCAAACTCACCTATCTTGTGTATTTTGATGTAGAAGCCGAATCTGCAAGTAAAATGGTCGCTCGGCATCTAGTCATTGCCGAGATAAATAGTTAAAAAGTGACACCATTGCGAGGTTAGAAATCTTGTCATGCGGTAATACAGAGACTTAGGCCATTGCACGTACAAAAGTTTTAAGGCTCGCTCTACACATTAGCTGGTAAGAGTAAGGCTTGTTAAGGCTTAGTGAACGTAAACTGTCAGCGAATGAATATTTCATATTGGTTAAACATATGCAACCTTACAGCCTTCTCTTACAGCTAATGTAGACGAGCCTTAAGGTTACGACTAAAATTTTTTACGGTGCATAGGCCTTTAAAGGTCATTCTACAATGAGTTGTAGTATATGCGTAGAGAATGAGTTGTAGGATCAAAGGCCCGTAGCGCGATTTCTTAACAACCGGCTCAGTCTACAATCAGGTTTCGTAAATACGTCATACGGCGTAGCAGGATAACCAATCACCACTTCTCCGTGTGCTCATATGTCGACGTCTCGCGAGTTTGTCTTTAACCTTGATTGGTGTTGGTCTTCAAAATCTAATTAAATCCTGGTATAGATGATTGATATCAACTTGACTTTGATGTTGAATCATATCAATATACAGGGTGTTATAAAAATCCGAAGAGCAGAATTAACTCGAAAATACGAGCCATGAGAGAAGCCTGAGAGCCGGGGATGGCTGCATTTTACAGCGTTATGGAAAAGTTGGCTGTGGTCGCCTCAGGCTGCAACTGGTTGGTCCATTGTATGGAACTGAACTACTAAGCCAATGTCTCACGAATTTTGTCGTACTATGTCCGTGCTATGTCATATATTTGGTTTCTGTCTTGTGCTATGTTCACGAGCGACGTAGATGTAGATTTACAGATGAAAACGAAAGAATCGGCTTTTCTCCCACCAGCGAATAGACAATGCGCGACGAAGCGAGCCAGGCAGCGATGTATCGTAAAGGCTCGTCTACATTAGCTGTTAAGATAAGCTTGTAAGGTTGCACAGGCACGAAAATGAAATATTTTCATTCGCTGACAGCTACGTTTACTACAGCCTTACTCATTACCAGTTATTTAGAGCGAGCCTTAAGGCAGAACGTCGCCGTCCTGCCCCCTTTACACCCTCTTGTTTTCCTTTCCAGCACGTTTTATATCATAATTCGGGAGAAAATAATGTCGGAGGTTCGAGACAGATTTCTAAGGCAATGGACTCGACAGAGATAACACGCGGCCATCATTAAATTTGTCATGACTTTTATTTACTTATAAATTACATAACGCCCATATATCGTAAAATGTATAGATATTATTGCGCGTATGTTTTAATTATTGTACAATTTGGTCATTAATAAACAACAAACTTCAGTTTCTTGCAGTAATTTTTTTAAGATCTTTCGTTGAGGTCGTGAATTAATCTTTTCTTCAATCAATCAGTTTTCTGCAAAAAGTTTACGATTCTTTTTAAATAAATATAAATTGATTTCTTTTCTTCTTCTGTCCGAAGAAGTTAATTAAAAAATATGTACTGCCACAGGAGTCGAAGCTAAAAAATGCTGTAGTCAGAAGATTCATTTAAAAAGTGTTACTCCGAAAGTCCAATTAATAGCGTTATTCCGAAGAGAGTCAATTTAGAAAGCTGCTACTCTGCGAAAAATCAAATTGAATATTGTAATCCGAAAAGTCAATTTATAATAGAATATTTACTGATGGATTTCAGCTAAGAATAAAAAACATTTATTTTATTTATTTATTATATATTCAGAGAATATATTTAATTTATTATTTATACTTATCTTACTTATGCTACCCCTACATAATGCTTCTTTGAATGAAAAATTTAATTTGTTGACTGAATTCCAGATCAGATTTGTTAAAAATATCTCTCTATGCGCAACTCTTGAAACAGGTAGGTAGTAAAATAATTTTTTTCTTTACGAATTTTATAAACTTTTCACGAACATAAAATTGAAAATTCTCAGAGAACAAATAACTTTTCTTGAACATTTAACACAAAAGGAAAATCTTTTCCCATTAATAAAAATGAATAATTAATATCTCACACAAGAGGAATCTTCATCCTTGAAATCACCGCTGCGATTTTGCTTTTAGAAAATGTATAATATTGATGTAATAGTAACAAATGCTACCCAATAACGGTGCAAATCTTAAACGTTTTTGAGAAATGCAGTTTGCAAGTTTAGTCTTTTCTGTTAATGTCGTTATAGCAAGAATTACCAATTTGCTTCAGTAGCGCAGTGGATCAGGCTTTGTGATATGAGCGTAGAGGTTGTTCAAGTGTGTTATTTTTACTATCACAGGGGAACTATGTAGAATGTTATATACGCAGACAAATTCTTTACATAATTATACTTATTTCTTTTAGCATGAATAAAAATGATCAGTGCTAACATGATAAGTGTATATCGCAATTGTATATGTACACATACACACACAGATACACACGTATATCAATGATGTCAAAACCGAACAATTCGTGAAATTTTTTATTGATCGCAATTGTACGCAAAGATGAAAGAGAAGTACACGGGTCTCCGCGGGTATCTCGTCATATTAATTGTCTATGAGCTGATAAACAATTGATCTCCGGTATTTACAAGTTACGCTTGTCCGCAGCTTGTTCGGTTTTGACATCATTGGTATCAGTGATGCGAATTTGGTGATGGGCTTGCAGGAGGATTCTCCCCCCTCTCATATACGCACACAGCCAGCTCGGTCAATCCGTGTGAGCCACGCGATCGTCAGATCGTCGACGCGCCGAGCGAGCGAGAGAGAGAGAGAGAGAGAGAGAGAATATCATTCCCTCCTTGTCGCTCTCGTTCTCGCTCAGCGAGCGAGCCTAATTCTTTCTTGCCCATAAACTGAATCGCGGGCGCGACTGTCTCTCTCTCTTTTCCTCTCTATGACAATACTGAAAAGTTTTGTCTACTCGGCGCACCGAAATTATTACAAATAATATTTTATTATTAATAATATTATTTGTAATATATATTATTTGTAATATTATTATTTGTAATTTTATTTGTAATTGTATAATAATGTTACAAATAATACAAACTTTTACTAATTTTATTTGTAAAAATTTATATCATTCGTAATATTATTTGTAATAGTATTGATAATATTCGGCGCCAAGAAAATGAAATATATTTTATTAATTATTTTGCGGAGTCGGGCAGGTTCACAGGTTTTATTATTGAATTGTTTAATAATATTTTAAGAATAATTTTAAGTTATACAAGGATGTAGTATGAAATATAAAAGAATATTGTAACAGAATCAAGAAGTACGAAATGAAACCTCTTTGCTTTTATTACAATATCCTGTAAGTTAATAAATATTTTTCATACGGTATTAAATAATCTCCAAAAATAATTACATCCGTGAAATTTTCTATCTGCGCAAAAAAAATTCATAAAATATATTTGTTTCGTTGCCCTAAATGAGAAAACTCTCAGAACAATGTTATAGTTGTTCAGTGCACTACTCAATAAAAATATAATAATACTATGTTTGTATGTGTGAAGAATATTTGCTAACTTACAGGATATTGTAATAAAAGCAAGGAGGTTTTATTTCGTACTTCTAAGACCAAGACTTATTAACGGCTAAAGACATATTCGAATTGATCTTGCCTTAGTTGGTCGGATCAGTGATGAGTCTTACCTTAAATTCCAAGCCTCATAACTCGGAAAGTACTCGATGAAATGTAACTATGTTAGAGTGTTTTTGAATGCTCTCGAGATAAGCTACAAGAATATGTAATAAAATATCGTAGTTTCTATTTAAAAAAACATTAATGACCTTGGCCTGATTTTGACAAGGTCACTTCACTCAAGGTCAAGTCCACATTTCTGTTATGTGTCATCCTTCATGCCATGCAACTTTCGTTCGAAAAATTTTTTAATAAAATCATCGATAATGGACCATATCATTTAGTTATAAAAGTCTGGAAACGGTCAAATACCTCGAAAACGAAACATTTTTAAGAAAAATGTTTCCAACTAAAGTTGTAGGGTTTTAAAAGTTCTATTGAATGATTATATCCAGTTGATCTTGAGTAGAGGAGTCAAGGCGAGGTCAATGCTAACATGATTTTTTTAAATGGAACATCCCATTTTTTATCACACAGTGTTAAAGATGACAGCGAGACGTTTCCAAAACACTACTTGATGACTTATTTTTGTTGAGAATTGTCTGAGTTATGAGCTTTAGAATTTACGGTGCCGCCAGCATTAGTATTATTCAGGATGTATCGCGTGGAGGTTGCATGGTCGGAATTTACACCCCACTGTGTGTGTGTGTGTGTGTGTGTGTGTCAGCAGAGATAAGGACTATGCAGTAGTAGTGCGTCAATTTTTAACTGATACTTTCCCAAACCGATGGATAACAAGATGTGGAGAAATAGAGTGGCCCTCTAGATCACCAGATCTTTCTCCATTGGACCACTTCTTATAGGGATACATTAAAAACAATGTGTACGGAACGAAACCTGCTAACTTACGGCAGACCTTACGGAACGCATACTGCACCAAGTAAATCTTATTTCACCAGAAATGAGACGAAACGTTTTAAATGAATTTCATCTACGATAAGGTTATTCTCAAGCAGCAGACGGAAGACAATTTGAACACTTAATTCAATAAAAACCCGTCTACATACACACGCGCACGCGCGCGCGCGCGCGCACATACACACATAGCAGAGAGGGTTTGGAGTCATTAAATACTGCGGTAGTGACGAACCGCGGAGGAACGAATCTTATTTTTGCTGACACATACACACTCATACACACACACAGGGGGGGGATGTAAAGTTCGACCATACAACCTCCACATGGTTTGAGATTTCTAAAAATATTAAGTTAAGTATACAATAATCATATATATATGTTAGGTTTCTTAGTTGGCGCTACTGTTCTAATAAATCACTTCTTTTGTACAGTAGAATAGTGTTGCAGAGTTTTGTTATAGTTATAAGTTTTACTTGTAAAAACTTATGTACACATATATACATTAAAAAAAATAATTTGGGTTTGATACTTCTAAAAATTTTATAATAAATTTTACATGTAGAAACTTATGTTACGTACATTTTTTTTCGTTAGGTTTTTCTTGAATAATAATAACTTTTAAAAAGATATTTTTTTTTAATGTTGGATACTATTAATAAACGTGTTAAATTTTTGCCATGAAAAGAATACAAACATTTGTAGCGCCTCTGGGCCAGTGTTTTTTATTTGCGTATCATCAGCTTCAATCCAATCAGATTTACCTTCTCTACATATACTTGTGTAATGACCGCTTGCAATGCACAATCCATGATGAATATGGCATTCATTACTTTATACAACTGTCCTGCTACTGATACTTTAGTTGTTGGGACAGCACGCAGAGTAAATTTGTTTATACATATATGTATACAGGGTATTAGAAAAGTCTGAAAACGGTCAAATATCTCGAAAATAGAACGTTTCTGAGAAAAATGTTTCCAACCAAAGTTGTAGGGTTTTAAAAGTTTTATTGAATAATGATATCCGTTTGACCTTGCGTAAAAAGATCATGGCGAGGTCAAGGCCAACATAACTTTTTTAAATGGAATACTCAATTTCTTATCACACAGTGTTAAAGATGACAGCGAGACGTTTCCAAAACATTACTTTACTACATTACTACACACACACGCGCGCGCGTGCGCGTGTGTATGTAGACGGGTTTTTATTGAATTAAGTGTTCAAATTGTCTTCCGTCTGCTGCTTGAGAATAACCTTATCGTAGATGAAATTCATTTAAAACGTTTCGTCTCATTTCTGGTGAAATAAGATTTACTTGGTGCAGTATGCGTTCCGTAAGGTCTGCCGTAAGTTAGCAGGTTTCGTTCCGTACACATTGTTTTTAATGTATCCCTATAAGAAGTGGTCCAATGGAGAAAGATCTGGTGATCTAGAGGGCCACTCTATTTCTCCACATCTTGTTATCCATCGGTTTGGGAAAGTATCAGTTAAAAATTGACGCACTACTACTGCATAGTCCTTATCTCTGCTGACACACACACACACACACACACACACACACACACACAGGGGGGTGTAAATTCCGACCATGCAACCTCCACGCGATACATCCTGAATAATACTAATGCTGGCGGCACCGTAAATTCTAAAGCTCATAACTCAGACAATTCTCAACAAAAATAAGTCATCAAGTAGTGTTTTGGAAACGTCTCGCTGTCATCTTTAACACTGTGTGATAAAAAATGGGATGTTCCATTTAAAAAAATCATGTTAGCATTGACCTCGCCTTGACTCCTCTACTCAAGATCAACTGGATATAATCATTCAATAGAACTTTTAAAACCCTACAACTTTAGTTGGAAACATTTTTCTTAAAAATGTTTCGTTTTCGAGGTATTTGACCGTTTCCAGACTTTTATAACTAAATGATATGGTCCATTATCGATGATTTTATTAAAAAATTTTTCGAACGAAAGTTGCATGGCATGAAGGATGACACATAACAGAAATGTGGACTTGACCTTGAGTGAAGTGACCTTGTCAAAATCAGGCCAAGGTCATTAATGTTTTTTTAAATAGAAACTACGATATTTTATTACATATTCTTGTAGCTTATCTCGAGAGCATTCAAAAACACTCTAACATAGTTACATTTCATCGAGTACTTTCCGAGTTATGAGGCTTGGAATTTAAGGTAAGACTCATCACTGATCCGACCAACTAAGGCAAGATCAATTCGAATATGTCTTTAGCCGTTAATAAGTCTTGGTCTTAGAAGTACGAAATAAAACCTCCTTGCTTTTATTACAATATCCTGTAAGTTAGCAAATATTCTTCACACATACAAACATAGTATTATTATATTTTTATTGAGTAGTGCACTGAACAACTATAACATTGTTCTGAGAGTTTTCTCATTTAGGGCAACGAAACAAATATATTTTATGAATTTTTTTTGCGCAGATAGAAAATTTCACGGATGTAATTATTTTTGGAGATTATTTAATACCGTATGAAAAATATTTATTAACTTACAGGATATTGTAATAAAAGCAAAGAGGTTTCATTTCGTACTTCTTGATTCTGTTACAATATTCTTTTATATTTCATACTACATCCTTGTATAACTTAAAATTATTCTTAAAATATTATTAAACAATTCAATAATAAAACCTGTGAACCTGCCCGACTCCGCAAAATAATTAATAAAATATATTTCATTTTCTTGGCGCCGAATATTATCAATACTATTACAAATAATATTACGAATGATATAAATTTTTACAAATAAAATTAGTAAAAGTTTGTATTATTTGTAACATTATTATACAATTACAAATAAAATTACAAATAATAATATTACAAATAATATATATTACAAATAATATTATTAATAATAAAATATTATTTGTAATAATTTCGGTGCGCCGAGTAGACAAAACTTTTCAGTATTGTCATAGAGAGGAAAAGAGAGAGAGACAGTCGCGCCCGCGATTCAGTTTATGGGCAAGAAAGAATTAGGCTCGCTCGCTGAGCGAGAACGAGAGCGACAAGGAGGGAATGATATTCTCTCTCTCTCTCTCTCTCTCTCTCGCTCGCTCGGCGCGTCGACGATTGACGATCGCGTGGCTCACACGGATTGACCGAGCTGGCTGTGTGCGTATATGAGAGGGGGGGAGAATCCTCCTGCAAGCCCATCACCAAATTCGCATCACTGATACCAATGATGTCAAAACCGAACAAGCTGCGGACAAGCGTAACTTGTAAATACCGGAGATCAATTGTTTATCAGCTCATAGACAATTAATATGACGAGATACCCGCGGAGACCCGTGTACTTCTCTTTCATCTTTGCGTACAATTGCGATCAATAAAAAATTTTCACGAATTGTTCGGTTTTGACATCATTGGTATACGTGTGTATCTGTGTGTGTATGTGTACATATACAATTGCGATATACACTTATCATGTTAGCACTGATCATTTTTATTCATGCTAAAAGAAATAAGTATAATTATGTAAAGAATTTGTCTGAGTATTATTATACATTCTACATAGTTCTCCCTGTGATAGTAAAAATAACACACTTGAACAACCTCTACTCTCATATCACAAAGCCTGATCCACTGCGCTACTGAAGCAAATTGGTAATTCTTCTGCTATAACGACACTAAAAGAAAAGACTAAACTTCGAACTGCATTTCTCAAAAACGTTTAAGATTTGCACCGTTATTGGGTAGCATTTGTTAGTATTACATCAATATTATACTTTTCTAAAAGCAAAATCGCACGGTGATTTCAAGGATGAAGATTCCTCTTGTGTGAGATATTAATTATTCATTCTTTATTAATGGGAAAATATTTTCCTTTGGTTTAAATGTTCAAGAAAAACTATTTGTCCTCTGAGAATCTTTCAATTTTTATGTTCGTGAAAAGTTTGTAAAATTCGTAGAGAAAAAAAATTATTTTACTACCTACCTGTTCAAGAGTTGCGCATAAGAGATATTTTAACAAATCTGAATCTGAATCAGTCAACAAATTAAATTTTTCATTCAAAGAAGCATATGTAGGGTAAGCATAAGTAAGATAAGTATAAATAATAAATTAAATATTATTCTCTGAATATATTAATAAATAAATGTTTTTTTCTTTAGCTGAATCATCGAAGTAAATATTCTATTATAAATTGACTTTTCGGATTACAATATTAATTTGATTTTTCAGAGTACGCTTTCAAATTGACTCTTCGGAATACGCTATTAAATTGACTTTTCGGAGTACACTTTTAAATTGACTCTTCTGACTACACATTTTTTAGTTGACTCTGTGGAGTACATATTTTTTAATTAACTCTTCGGACAGAAGAGAAAAGAAACATTTTATATTTTATTTAAAGAATCGTAATTTTTGCAGAAAACTGATTGATGAAGAAAAAGATTAATTCACGACCTCAACGAAGATCTTAAAAAAATTACTGCAAGAAATGAAGTTGTTGTTATTATATACCATATTGTACAATATTAAAACATACGCGCAATAATTATCTATAATTTACATATATGGGCGTTTATGTAATTATAAGTAACATAAAAGTCATGACAAATTAATGTGGCCGCGTGTTATCTCTGTCGCGTCATTGCTAGAAATCGTCCGAACTCTCGAAATTATTTTCTTCCCGAATTATGAATATAAAACAGTGTGGAAAGGAAAACAAGAGGGTGAAAGGGGGGGACGGCGACGTCTGCCTTAAGGCTCGTCTACAATAACTGTAAGAGTAAGGCTGTAAGGCTGTAACGTAAGCTGTCAGCGAATGAAAATATTTCATTTCGTGCCTTGCAACCTTACAGCCTTACTCTTACAGCTAATGTAGACGAGCCTTTACGATAACATCGCTGCTGGCTCGCTTCGTCGCGATTGTCTATTCGCTGGTGGTGAGACAAAGACCGATTCTTCGTTTTCATCTAACTAATCTAGCTCGCTCGTGAACATAGCACAGAACAGAACCAAATAATTATGGACATAGCACGGAATAGTACCGACAAATCGTGGACATTGGCTTAGTAGTTCATGTCCATGAAAAATGGACCCAGTTGGCGCTGCGAATCAGCCAACTTTTCCATAACGCTGTAAATGCAGCCATCCCCGCTCTCAGGCTTCTCTCTGCTCATATTTTTCGAGTTATTCTGCTCTTCCGGGATTTTTATAACACCCTGTATATTGATAGTGATTTCACATCAAAGTCAATTGTATCAATCAATCTTACAGGATTTAATTAGATTTGAAGACAACACAATAGGTTAAGACAAAACGGCGAGACGCGCATATGAGCACACGGAGAAGTGTGATTGGTTATCTGCTACGCCGTATGACGTATTTACGAAACCTGATTGTAGATGAGCCTGGTTGTAAGAAATCGCGCTACGCCTTGCATCCTACAACCTATTCTCTACTGCATATTACTACAACTTCATTGTAGAATGACCTTTAAAGGCCATTGCACGTAAAAAATTTTTAGTCGTAACCTTAAGGCTCGTCTACATTAGCTGTAAGAGTAAGGCTGTAAGGTTGCAAGATACGAAATGAAATATTTTCATTCGCTGACAGTTTACGTTACAGCCTTACAGCCTTACTCTTACAGCTATTGTAGACGAGCCTTAAAACTTTTGTACGTGCAATGGCCTTAAGTCTCTGTATTACCGGCATGACAGATTTCCTAACCTCGCATGTGTCACTTTTTAACTATTTATTTCTCGCAAACTAGAGCCGAGCGACCATTTTTACTTGCAGATTCGGCTTCTACACGTCAAAATACACAAGATAGGTGAGTTTGAGCGAAATCCAAGGTGAGGCCCGTCTTCTAAATAATTACTAAATGTATGATGTATAAAGTATACTAAAGATATAATTAACGAAGAAGCATTAGGAAAACATCTGTTTTTATAGTTATTACTTTTGTTTATATGAGTGAAAGTGAATATTTATGTCCATAGCTTGGTAAGCAATGTCATTACTTGAATACAATATTTTAAATATTATTTACAGATTTATTTGCAATCACAAAAAAAATAAAAAAAGTATACATGTTACAAATAGTATATTTTTAATAAGAAATATACACAATATATTTATATACTGCTGCTTATATAATGCTGAATGAAGTTATGTTATATTGATATAAGAAATATATTGAATAAAAATATTTAATAATTTGCATTTGAATATTTATGTTTCAAAAAAATTAATGGAATAAAAGTATGTTCTATAGAAAATGGGACCATTATATGTAAACTAGCATTGTTATATTCCACTATAGTTGTATATGTACAATATATATAGTAAATAATTATTATATTTAATATGTTGTACAACATGAAAATGAAACAAAAATAAATAGGGACAATTGCAAGTTTTAATTGGATATATTTATAATATATACATATGTGCAAATTATTTTATGAGTTTGTGAAAAAAATTGCAATCAATTTTTATTAATTTTTTTTTATATTAATTTTCATGTACAATATATGCTGAATATAATAACGATAATATTATATATTATTATTATATATTATAAGAATTGTAACATTCCAAAATAATATCTCTAATGTCAATAATATATCTAATATCTGTTTCGACTAGTTTAGTAATTAATTATATGTTTTTTCTTTGTTAAATTTTCCTTTGCAGAGAATAACATTCTATAATTACTTAATTAAACAGCTTTATTAGCTACTAATATATGTAACAAATTGGTCCCTCAAAAACATAATCTGGGGATGATATATCTATTTCATCTGCTGCAAATGCTTCGTCTTTAGTAGATCTCAATCATATGTCTCTATCACTTTGATGTTCTCCTACTTTAATATCAACAGAAACTTATAGTTGCTACCACAAATAACCATTAACACTATGCTATGTGAATATTTATAATTGTAATATGTGGATTATCGTCCGTATATCGTAGAGTATAAAATTATATTTTTAGATACAAAAATATTTTGAAAATAAATTACTCTAAAAGAAAATAATATAAAATTGAGTAAAATGTAATATCACTTGTATGACCACATGCTTTCTATCCACATAATGCATTACACAATGTAGGAAATTATATCAAAATCTTTTGCAATTTTTGTTTTTGCTCATCACATGTAAGTATTTTAAGAACAATGAATACTAAAGTTTTCCATAATTATTTAAATATTACATGTATAATATAAATATGTACAATATAAACATTACATGTTTCTGCAATTATCTCTGTTATTGTAGATTAATCAATGTAATATTGATATTTTAATGACGCGCATTTATACGCTCATTTATTTAATAATTTTTCTCAAAACTTTACGTAGCCGATTCCAATTTTTTCCCCTCCGTTGTACTTACCTCGATATTTTTTGTTTTTTATAAAGTTTGTAAGTTTATAATTACCCACCCTGTATATGTGTATATACCTCTCGAAAATAATTCATGAACATGAAAATAATGGAAGAAAATTCATGAAAATCTGGAAATTTTCACGATTATTCGTGCTTTTTAGTCGCCATGTTGGATCCGCCATGTTGAAATCCTCTAATATGAATTAGTTGTCAACAAATATCCTAAAATCAGTACCCTGGACACTAAATTAATGCTAAATATTAGGATTTTGCGAAGTTATTCTAAAAATACATTATTTTTTAAGTTTTTTTCGTTCAAACCGTCATTTTGAGGCAGCCATCTTGAATTCACATTTTCACCAATGCATACATTGAAAGTTCAACATTTTTTAAACAAGATGTGACACTTGTATCTGTATCAAAGTAACGTTTTTGATACGAAATCGAGCTTATAAGAAATAAAATTGTCGATTTCTCACGGCTTTTTTCCAAAAATTCCACCATATTGGATTTTATTGTGAATCTAAACGAATTCTGATGCCGGAATCTTGTAGGACGACCCCGAAAACATAAGGAAATGCTATTCCAACCTTATATAATATGTTTCTCTACATAAAATACAATTGCAAAGCAAGGCTAATATTTTAGGACTTTTAGGCGTTAATGGGTTAATATATTACAAATTCATTAGTATATTAGTTAACATTAATATATTACAAATACATCAGTATATTAGTTAACATTAATATATTACAAATACATTAGTATATTACAAATACAGTGTTGTTTAATTCACTAACCATTTAAGAAACATTGAAATATGGCTGATACAAATTATCATTTGTTATACAGAGTGTCCCAGTGAATATTTCAAACGTGGCGCCATCTATTAACAAAATGCCATCGCTGTCTTATGTCCCCCTTCAAGCCAAACAATTTTTGTCTGAAACATTTTTCGATTTAACGCAGTATTTTTGAGATATTTGAGTGGATCGTTTAAAATGGGACACCCTGTATATTATATATGTATACATAATTATGTAATATTTTTTTTGTGACAGATGAACTATATTACATATGACAAAATTTTCTCGTACAAACGCGTGCATGCACAATATCAGCCAATCGAAACGACTGATAAGCTCGTACAACATATGTAATGTTAGCTTTAGCCTAAAGATGTAACTACGAGGAATGGTTGATCCGTGAAAGAGTACATAGCATCCAATTGATATATCCGTTTACACAGAATTTGTGTTCCCTGTGAAAAAATAAATACAATCGAAATATATTGGGTGAGTGCAAAAGTTCGTGCGGAGTTTCAATAGATGGAGTTATAAGCGTCGTAAAGTGTTGTCATTAATACTTCCATCTACATATTATATAACGTTGGAAAGGTGACGTCTTCAGCTGTTATTAAAAAAAAAATCATTTGTTTTCATACAAACTGCTTCGAGAAATATCACTTTAAAAATGAGTATCGATAAGATGCATTTACGGCATGTTATGCTTTACGAGTTTCGGAAGGGAATAAACGTTGCCGCAGCCGTAAAAAACATTCAGGATGTTTATCAGGATGAAGCACCAGCTAAACGAACTGTGGAAAAATGGTTTGCTAAATTTCAGCGCGGAGAATTTAACCTTGAAGACGAGCCACGCTCTGGTCGACCTTCTGACATTGATGACGATGTTTTGCATACTTTAGTGCTCAATAATCCGCGAATTTCAACAGAAGAAGTTGCTACAGCACTAAACGTTGACCGATCAACCGCTTTTCGGCGTTTAAAAAAGATGGGATTCGATTTGAAGCTCGATATATGGGTGCCCCATTTGCTGACCGAGAAGAACAAAATCAAGCGAATTTCTGCAGCCGTTTCTTTACTCGAGCGGCTCAATAACGAGTCGTTTTTTGATCGACTAGTGACGGGCGATGAGAAATGGGTCCTCTACAACAATGTTCAGCGCAAGCGGACATGGAAACAATCAGGTGAGCATGGTGACGCAATGCCAAAGGCCAGTTTGCACCCGATGAAGGTGATGCTCTCTGTTTGGTGGGATTGCAAGGGCATAATCTATTTCGAGCTTCTCCCCGCTGGCGAAACGATTGATTCGGACAAGTACTGTCGCCAATTAACCAATCTGAATCGAGAAATAAAAGAGAAACGTCCGATTTTGTCAAATCGCAAGGGAGTCGTCTTTCATCACGACACAACGCCAGACCACACGTTTCGAAAAAGACGCTGCGCAAACTGAAGAGCCTGAAATGGGATGTCTTAACGCATCCACCGCATTCTCCTGATATCGCACCATCTGACTATCACTTGTTCCGGTCATTGCAAAATTATTTAAATGGAAAAAACTTTGACGGCCTTCTTTGGAGGCCTTAAAAAACGGCGTCTCTTCGTTCTTCGAATCTAAACCGCGCAGTTTTTATGATCAAGGCATCCGTATGCTGCCAGAACGTTGGGAAAAGATTATAGAAAACGATGGAGAATATATCATTGATTGAATAAAGATTTTTGTTTGCCTAATCACTGTGTGACTTTTACTCACAAACTCCGCACGAACTTTTGCACTCACCCAATAAATTCCGTAAGCATTCCGACAAATAATCCCAGAACGATTTGAAGCGCAAGGCACGCTACTGTCCGCCGCTGAAGCGCATGCGTCGGCGTTCCCCGCGGACCAATGCGCTGGCGAGTCAGCGGTACACACCTCCGGCGACTGGCCAATCGACGTGGGCGAAAAACGCGGCGGCGCGCGTTAATCGGTGCCGAGGCGCGTCGGCGGCGGTCGGAGTATTCCGGCGCGGCGCGTTATATTTAAGCCATCCACGGTCTCGACTTCAACGACACCGTGTCGGACGGCGCCCGGCGAGCGAAAATCAATAATATTCCCGTCGCGTCGTGAGGTGAGGTAGAGAAGCACAGAGCCGGTCGGTCGGCCGCCATTGCCGTTGCGTTGCTCGCTCGCTCGCGCGCTCGCGTACCTTTCTCGTCGAAGCTCTACGTCTGCCAACCTCGCGGCGTCACGACGACGCGCTAATAGGACGCGCTAGTGACTGGTTCAGTCGCGCCGCGCGGCTCCCGTGTATGCACGTATACGTCGGCCAGGGTATACGTCGCTGTGTGTCGCAAACGAGAGAACCAACAACAGCAGCACCACACCTCGCGCTTCGCGCCGAGAGTACCGTACGGGAGCCCTGCCGCCGTCGTCGTCGTCACCACCACTACCATCACTACTGCTGCTGCTGCACTGCTTACTACTACAACTAACTGTGCTGCTACTACTACCAACACCACCGTCGCAGCCGCCGCCTCGACTATTGGACTCCCCGACTCGACCGTGGCAGGTACCATTTACTACCCTGGGCCATCGTTGCCGTCGGTGAGCTGATCCATCGCGCGTGATCGTCTCTCCCTCTTTCTCTCTCTCTCTCTCTCTCCCTCCCACCGTCCTCCTGCTCCCGTCCTCTCTTTCTCATCTAATCTCTCACATTCCTATCCGAAGGAGAAGATCAGGGTAGTCTCGGCGAGCAAGCGGTCGTTCCGTAGCGATATCGTTTCGATACCGCGAAAACGCCGCCCTGACGATCTCTTTCGTCCGCTAATTCCCTCTCTCTCTCTCACACACACACACACACACACACACACACACACACGCGCGCGCGCGCGCGTTCTCTCTTTCACACACACACACACCCACACACACTCTCTCTCTCTCTCTCTCTCTCTCTCTCTCTCTCTCTCTCTCTCTCTCTCTCTCTCTCTCTCTCTCTCACTCCCTCGCTCTCTTCGTCTCGCTTTCTCTCTTTCTTTCCCTGTTCCTTCGCACGCGCGCGCGACCGCGCCAAAAAGCAATGGCGTTTTTGCGAAGCGTGTCGCGGCGATGCTGCGCCGGCAAAAAGCTGGCCAAATGCGGCGCGTCGCCGATGCCCGTGGTCGGCCTCCTGGAGAACGCGGCGGCGACGAGGACACCGTCCCTGCGGCTGGTTACACAGGTGCGCGACACGCGCTGCTACGCCACCGCCACCGCCGCCACCACCGCCGCTGACGTCAAGCGGCAGCCGCCGGCGCCGCCTCGGCAGATCGACCCGCTCGATTTGAAGTTTAACGACCCGATCGCCGCGTTCAAGAGCAAGACCACCATGGAGCTGATACGTGCCTACCTGGTGTACCAAATGTGCTCCATCGAGTACGTCGTGGAGAACAATATGAAGGTGAGATATGCGCATTTTAGAGGCCTTGGGAGGTCCTCCCTCCCTGCAATTCGTAGCCATGCTTCTTCTGCTCCCAAGCTTATCTTCCAAGCTGAAGATCTCGTCATTGTACACAATGATGAGATGAAATTTGTAGGTTTCACCAAAATTAACAAAATCTAGCAATTCCACCAAGCAAAGAAAACACATCGCGATAGGTAGCACACACGTTGAAGGGGAAGAATCAATCTCCGCGGGTGAATTTCGTGCAGGCTTCCCGAGCAGATGTTTAACTGAGACAGCTCACAGAGCTGTGCGAACGGACAGTTTCCTTTGTCGAGAGATGTCTCGGATCCTTTTTCCGTATATGCGACGCAGGTAGGATCGCGATCTACAGGAGGAATAATAGCGAAGTGTCAGCCGCGTGACTCAGATCGTCCGCTGGATAAGATCCCTCTTCTTCGCCGCCTCTCGCTTTTTCCTTCCTTTAATTCTCTGCATTCGAAGAATATTTCCTTCCATCAACTCGATAATTATAAATACAATTTCTAGATTCTTAGAAAAAAAAACTACAAAAAAGGGTTTTTATTTCCTGTAATGTTGTCGCCGTATTTTATTATTTTATTGCTCTCTGTCTTTAAATCTTTTTCATGCCAACACAACTGGCATTCCGAGTTGCCGGAATAAATGTCCTTGCCAGCTGTGCTGGCATTCCGAGTACAAAAGGTTAAAGCAGCGAACCTCTTTTCCTCGCATTTTTCTAAGCGTAGGAATCGCGAAGGGCAGCGGAAAATGACACGAATAAACAGTGCAAATAGAACCATCACGAATCTCTCCCCGCTGGTCACTCAAGAACGATCGACCTTTCTGTCTAGTCGATAGGACGATCGATTCGAGAAACAGAGCGAGACGTCTTATTTATGAAATTCGCAGGCGAGTTGTCGCAGTTCGTCGATGGCCAGCAAAGGCGGTCACTGCACCTTTAAAGATCCGTGCGCGGCGGCGATACACGCACCTGCCGCAGGTGCGTGTACCTGTCACACGCTCGAAATCCCGGCGCGGCTCTGTTATTTTCTTCAAGCTACTTTCGCCAGACTAACGACCCGCCGGCTCGCGGACGGATTGCTGCCACGGCCGGAAATGACACTCGCGGCTTTCGCGTCCGCGTTAAACGGGACGCCCGGAGCTCCGGTTATAACGATCGGTGACGAATGAAATCTGACGCAGTCGTCGCGATGTAGATAACGCGAGCACGCATGAGTACGCGGCACTAACCCCAGGCAACTCGTAGCCTTCCTACTTTGCGTCACAGATTATCTGAAGAGGAAGAGACAGTATATTTCGCTGAAGAGCGAGGGACACGATATATCGAGTCTCTCTCCGCGGATTGATTCCAGTCGAGCTCGTGTCGACGGCACGAGACCAACACGACCAGGCTAATCCTGCGGCAGAGGTTCTGAATCCTTTTCATGATTTTCGACGTGACAAAAATGCTGGGCGGACCTCTTCCCTGAGATAGGACTTCCCCTTCACATACCTGTCAGTTTCTCTACGCGGCATGAATATTTCCCGAATTTTCTAACACTTCCTTCAAGCATGTTTCTCTCTCTCTCTCTCTCTCTCTCTCTCTCTCTCTCTCTCTCTCCTCCTCCCTCCCTCCCTCCCTCCCTCCCTCCCTCCCTCCTCCCTCCCTCCCTCCCTCCCTCCCTCCCTCCCTCCCTCCCTCCCTCCCTCCCTCCTCCTCTCTCTCCTCTCTCTCTCTCTCTCTCTCTCTCTCTCTCTCTCTCTCTCTCTCTCTCTCTCTCTCTCTCTCTCTCTCTCTCTCTCTCTCTCTCTCTCTCTCTCTCTCTCTCTCTCTCTCTCTCTCTCTCGTAGTTGATGTTCTCGAATAATTATGCAATAATTTTCCCGATACGGCCGATAACCATATCATTCTCTTGCGGTACTTTTATCATTTGCAGTGCTATTAATTGCGCAATTTATCTCAATTTTCACCGGCACATTTTCAACTCGTGTTCGTCCTTCGCCAAGTCGTCTCGCTCCGGGCGGCGCATTAGTCGCGAGAATGTTCGACCGATCGTCGAAATCTCGAGAAGAATAATAAACAGTTGAGAAAAGAAAAGAACAGTGCGACTCTTGACGGGTCGCTTCGCCTATTAATCGATCGCGCTCGTTTTATTCCGTGTTCTCGGAAACGCGGTTCGCTATTCGCAACGCGTTTTCAATCGCGGCCGGACCAAGCGGGTACGTTTGGCGCGCATTCCGGCCGGCTCGCGAACACGAGCGACGAAGCTGAAGCGCAGGCGAGGAAGAGCGGAAGAAAGAGACGCCGGGAATCCCAATTCGCCTGTTTGCGCTCCGCTCGCCATGACGAAGCGAGAGAACCTCGACGTCGATGACGACGCCGACGACGCCGATGTGCCGCGAGTTACGTAAGCATTTCGCGTGCGCGATTTGCATTGAGAGGTACCACCGACGACGATGTGGCGTGGCGCCGCGCCGTTATTGATCTCTGGTATTGTCGGACACCGGATCGACCTAGGAATTTTGCCGCAAACCACCGCCGGCCGTCCGGCAATTACATAACCGGCCGTCCGATAATAGACACGCGCGATAGCGCGCTTCTGCTAAGCGAAATCGAGGAATGCTTCCTTAATCGGTTATCGGACGACGGAGGACGAAAGCGGAAGGTTGCTCCGTCCATTGTCGCAATTATGTATCCCGTAGTCGTCGTCCTCTTTTTTCTTCTCTCTCTCTCTCTCTCTCTCTCTCTCTCTCTCTCTCTCTCTCTCTCTCTCTCTCTCTCTTTCTCTTTCTCTCTTCTTGTTTTGTCTTCTTTTCTTTAATCCTTTATATCCTAAATTAATTTACCCGAGACTTTCCATTTAAGTTTTTATATAGTTAAGTAGCTTCTGGCATATTGTAAACTTAAGGAGTAGGAAAATTAATTTTATAACATTTTAACGATTTTAAAGCGGTGCCTATAAGTACCGGCAGGAGTATAGGGTGAGACACAGAAAAGAAGAATTCAAAAACATATGAGCGCTTATACAGGGTGAGTCATTTTAAGGGTGTGTTACCCACCCCCAATAACTTTCTTATTTTTTATTGTAAAATCTTTTCCTACCAATCCATTTTAACAACTTTTATGTCTGAAACATTTTTTTATTTGCCTAATATTTTTTGAGATAATTAAGGAGAACTTGATAACTTTTTTAATATTTAATTTACTATATCTCGTTAACTATTTGTCGAAAAAATTAGTACTAGACTTTTTTACTCTATTTCGTCTCAAGAATATTGTTACAATAATAACTTTCGTTATCTTTTGAAAATTTCAAAGTCGGCAAATTAACCAAAGTCAAGGCGCTATTGTAACAATGTATTCTTGAGACCAGATAGAGTAAGAAAGCTTAGTACTACTTTTTCTTCCGACAAATAGCGAGATATCGTAAATTAAATATGGAAAAAGTTATCAAATTTTTCTTAAATATCTAAAAAAATATTAGGCAAATAAAACAGTGTTTCAGACAAACGTTATTTAAATTAATTGGTAGAAAAAGATTATATAATAAAAAATTAAGGTTTCCATTTAAGAAAAGTAATGAGATTAATGAATATCTCGAAAGTGGCGCCATCTATACATAAACTGATATAGTTGTTTTATATTCCCCTTGAAACCATACAATTTTTGTCCGAAACATTTGTTTCTACAACTAAAAATGGGAAAGTTATTGAGGTAGGTAACACATATACCTTAAAATGACTCACCCTATATAGAGCGATACTTTTAAGCACCGTCAGGATATAAAAAGTTCACGACTATACTGCAAATCCGAGTGTGTTATTTTGACACGCGTAAGCGTGTGATTGGCTGAAGTTTTCTTTACATTCCTTCTTTACGTTTCTTATCGTTTTAAATCGCGTCATTTAATTCATTCAGACAGCATTTAACACGTTCGAACGTATTGAATGACATGATTGAAGACGATGAGAAACGTGTAAGGAAAATTTCAGCCAATCACACGCTTATGCGTGTCACAAGAATACACTCAGATTTGCGGTGTACGCCCTGTTCACGGTAACATCGCGTCATTATAATCTCGATCGTTGATTAAGTCTCGCGTGCACGCGGATCGCCATCGTCGTTGTCGCGATTCCAGAGAGATCAGGAGCTGATCGGAGGCCAATCGGAGAGTAAAATATACGGACTCGTCTGTGTGGAATGGAACCAATTAATGACAGTCGGTCTTTTCATTACACACTAGGTGTAATGGGGACCGCATCGGTGCGATCGCGGTGCCTGTTACTCGCGACTTCATAAATTATGCAACGTCAAATATAATCGTTGACTCGTTTCGCTCGTATTTTTGTTGGCTAAAAGAAGAGATGCCAGGAAGAGCGTGTTCAATCGACGTCGTCTGTCTCGCCGATTGAAAGATCCTGTCCCGCTCTCTCGAGCGCCGTGTGACTTTTTTCTTTCTTTTCTTTCTTTTTTCTTTTTTTACCGAGCTGTTTACCATAATTAGAGTCGCCGTTGTGTGATCGCAGTTGCGTGGAATTTTAATTACAGCCGGAAAAATAATAGCCCGTGGATAATCCGCCACCTTTTCAGTGCGGATGGAGTCACGAGGTACTGCCCATCGCGACGGGAATGAGGAGGAGGTGGAGGAGGGTCGCGATGGGATTTTAAGTTTCTCTTCTGATCTTCTCGCGTTTCTTCTCAAATCCCCGAAACACGAAAGGGCCGATGACAGCGACGGGATCAGGAGAGACGAACGATAAGATTATGGCGCGCGCGACTTGCTCGAGGTGGCGGTCTTCCTCTGGCCTTGCGAAATAGCCACTCTACGTGCGGAGATACATCTTCGTCACGCACGTATGTATGCAACAAAGTCGCGCTATAACCGCCGAACTTTACGTAACGCAAAATTCGTTACGTGCGCGCTATCGGCTGCGTTTATTCGTTGCGGAATCGCAGGCGTCGCGTTCGTCCGCCCGTTCATTCGCTCGCTCGCTCGCTCTCGCGATCGCTCGACAATAAATCACGCCGCATGTAAACCCGCCAATTACCCGTCGCCCGATCAACATTTCGTTCATTTGACGATGCATAATTCATCGTGCACGACGTGGCTCGCAAGAGCGTTTCGCGGCCGGCTGGAAAATGTTTCTCCGAAAGAGGCGGCACGCGCCAGCGATTTCCGTCGCTCGATTCCATTCGCGAATGGTTCGTTTCCTCCTCCTCCCCCCTCTCTCCTCTCTCTCTCTCTCTCTCTCTCTCTCTCTCTCTCTCACATGCTGCCATATCGATCGCTCCCTCCAATGACGGTTCCTCGGACGCTCAAGACGCAATAATTCTCGTCGCGGACGGGAAAACGATGTTAAGGGGCGGCTTTACAGGTCGAGACGAACGCATTTTTAACGGATTACGCGGAAGCCATGAAAGCGGCACAGCAATAAAAGTGACGCAACGCGACGGACGAGGAAAACGACCTCGCTTGGTCGGCGAAACGATCGTAGTAATTAACACAGTTGTACTTCGTACAAAGCCACAGATTTATTCGACCGGTCTCTCCTCGTTGCGGCAGTCCGTCTTCCTCCCCCTCCTCTCGCCTCCGCTGTTTCGCGGCGTCTTCATGTCACACGAGACGCAGATCTCGCGGTGTCCCTAATCGAGAGTTGGCCGACCAACGGCTTCGTCTTATCGGAGATCGATTGACGAAAGATTCGGGGAGAGAATTTTCCTTCGTGGCGGAAAAGGTAAACGCGACGTCGCGCGCGAACGATTTTCCCATCCCGGTCGTCGTTCCTTTTCCTTATTCTGAGAATCGCATTGTTCAATCTCAATCTCTTCGGTGTCTGACAAAGTTTCCTCAACGAAGTCGAGAAACTGCAGCCGGCCGAGGAAGACGAGGAGGACGCGTTCTCCGCCAATTTCGCGACCGTGAGAATCCGCAGGAACGCCACTCTGCGTGTGGGAGGCCTCCTCCGTCTCTCTTTTCTCTCTCTCTCCTTCTCCTTCTTTTTTCTCTCCTTCGTGGCCGTGAACACATGTTCGCTGCACGACGCACGGTTCTCGATACGCGCTGCGAGACGAGAACGACGACCGTACTTGGTGCATCGGCGCACAAATGTGCACCACTGCGCGCGCTCCTGGAATCGTCCCGGCACCTGTAATGGCACAACCCTGAGAACCTGACCTGACCCGTGACGCGCCATGAGGCCCGTTGGCTCTCCTCTCGCGACAGTCAGACTCCGGTCAGACGGTGCACCAGACCGAACGGCACGGTGCGAGGAGTGATGCGTCTCTTCTCCGTGAAATTTTGCGCGCCGCCCATGAAAAGGTCGCGTGTATACAGCCCACGACGCTGCATCGCGACGAGCCCTTGGCAGGAAATGGGATCTTTTCTTCTCTCATTTCCCCCCTTTCTTTTCCTTTCCCCTCCCCCCTTCTCTCTCTCTCTCTCTCTCTCTCTCTCTCTTTCTCTGTCTCTCTCTCTCTCTCTCTGTCTCTCACTCATGCTTTCATCTCTCGTCGACAGGCGAGATGCGTTCTCATTGTTCTCTCTCTCTCTCTCTCTCTCTCTCTCTCTCTCTCTCTCTCTCTCTCTCTCTCTCTCTCTCTGTTTCTCTTTGTCTCTGTCTCTCTCATTTTGCAGCTAGCAGCGACACGAAGCAGAAGTGGGACACGTAGTACGCGCGTACACGCGCAATCACTGACGCGCCGTGAATCGCCGGACGAGCGAGTCGCGTTTTCCGCCGATCGTCTAGCCGTTCACGGTTACCCAATCGCATGCGCGTTGCCCAACATCGTCATCGTCGTCATCATCGTCATTGCGTCGATGCATTATCGCAGCAGGCGTCGCCGCGTCTGCCGTGCGCGACTTTGTTTCCGCGAAGCTCGCCTTGACGTGTCATCGATTACCGGCCGAGTGGTCTTCTCGGCGCGCGGGAGTCTCCGCCGAAGAACGGAGGCGCGCGTCGCGATCGTGAGAGGAAATTTATTCTCTCTTTCTCTCTCTCTCTCTCTCTTTCCCTCTCTCCTTTTATTCGCACCCTTTTATGTCCGCGTAAATTATGTATGTACGTGCCGTAATTCTGCGCTCGTTACTCGAGTCGCGTTCGTCATAACGTTGGAGCGTAAATTGGAGCGGCTCCAATTCTTTCTCGAAGCCCTCGTGCAGCGGCCGGTTTTTTCCCTCTCTTTCTCTCCCTCTCGCGGGATAAGTGAGTCACCCATCGCCTCCCTCCCTCCCTCCTTCTCTCTCGTTTCTGGTATTTATGTGTATATGTATCGACGATTTATGTGTCACGCGAAATCTATCCCATTTATCTGTCTCGTGACGATTCCCTGCGACGACGCCGTGCTGCGACGCGTTCGTGCGAGATAGCGAGTCTCGCGGATTTTCGGCGGACTGACGCTGACGTTGCAGCTGACTCGTACTTCGCGGTTGCCTGGCGCAATAGTTGGGCAAACAGATCCGACGTTGGGCCGGCGATCGACGGGCCGACCGGTCCGACGCGTGTCCTCTTTCTTTTCCTCCTGTTCTCGTTGGCACGCGCGTTTTAGAAATTTCCCCTGCGCTCTTGACACGCCCGGATTTCGGCCTGCCGGTCGCTCGCTCTCGGTCGATCTCGAAACGCGCCTGAACATGTGTGTGTCTTCCGGCCGGTGTGACGTAGCGCCCGTCGACAGTCAATTATACACACATATAGGGTGTTCCGTATGAGCGGCAGACAGAAGAGGCGAGATTGTGGCTCGGTTGGTTGGTAACTACACGTGATAAGTAATCCCAAGGCTATCGAGTTCGGCTGGCGCCTGCTCGCACGACTCGCGCCAGGGACGGACGGACGAACAAATTGCCCTCCGGCGGGTCGCGTCGGTTCGATACTACCATCGAGCCGGTAGCCACCAATACACGGCTTTCTCTCAACACTGCAGTAGCACCGAAGAACCGTGCGAGGGATGATGTTGACCACAGACTTCTATATTACATATACAGGGTGCACGATTTATCTGAAGACATTGAAATATCTCGAGAACTATGCATTGGATAAAAAAAAGTGGTTAATGAAAGTTGTTAGTCTCGAAGGGGGACATCCAATGATACCAAACTCGACCTCCCACCCCACCCCCTGGGGGTGGGTGTTGGGGGCAACTTTGAAATCTTAAATGGAAACCCCCATTTTTTATTGCAGATACAGATTCTACGCCATAAAATACGTAAATTTTGTCCGAAACTTTTTATTTATTCGTGATAGATGGCGCTGTAATCGCAAAAAATAATATTTTCCGCAATTCTCCAGAAATGATCATTGGATTGAGAAATAAAAAATACCTGTTCAATATTTTTAAAGAACATAATAAAAGTTATTGCCCCCCATCCTCTCGGGATAGGGTAGGTGATAACGTTCAAATCTCAAATGGGGACCCACATTTTTCATTGCAGAATTAGATTGTACGTGATATTTTTATTGAAACAATTTTTTTCATTCGTGATAGATAGCGTTGAATTTTTCCGAGAAACTACTTTTAGCGTTACACAGGAACAACGACGAGGACGTAGTAGTTTTATATCGAGCAGTTCCCTCTTCGATTCGGGTTCCCATTTGAGATTTGAACGTTACCACCCACCCTACCCCGAGAGGATGGGGGGGAATAACTTTTATTATGTTCTTTAAAAATATTGAACAGGTATTTTTTATTTCTCAATCCAATGATCATTTCTGGAGAATTGCGGAAAATATAATTTTTTGCGATTACAGCGCCATCTATCACGAATCAAAAAAAAAGTTTCGGACAAAATTTACGTATTTTGTGGCGTAGAATCCGTATCTGCAATAAAAAATGGGGGTTTCCATTTAAGATTTCAAAGTTGCCCCCAACCCCCACCCCCAGGAGGTGGAGTGGGAGGTCAAGTTTGGTATCATTGGATGTCCCCCTTCGAGACTAACAATTTTCATTAACCACTTTTTTTTATCCAATGCATAGTTCTCGAGATATTTTAATGTCTTCAGATAAATCGTGCACCCTGTATATATACGAGGGCGGTCCGATAAGTACTTAGCCTCACCGCCCGATGGCGCCACTATCGCAAGAGAAATTTACTAT
This sequence comes from Harpegnathos saltator, assembly GCF_003227715.2. Taxonomy (NCBI): domain Eukaryota; kingdom Metazoa; phylum Arthropoda; class Insecta; order Hymenoptera; family Formicidae; genus Harpegnathos; species Harpegnathos saltator. The sequence continues at coordinate 27,664 of NW_020230267.1, forward strand.
CGTGTAATACATTCTCGTAGACGGCTACTGTCGAAATTTCAGCCGAATCGGACTCGTAGTTTTGTTTTGACCGCGTGTGGAAGCGAGCGTGTCCGCGGATTTTAGAAAAATGGAAAAAGAGCAATATCGGTCGGTGATTCGATTCTTGTTTTTGGAAGGGAAATCGCGCAGCGAAATCAAAGAGCGCTTGGATGCTGTGTACGGTGACTTTTCTCCTTCGATGGCGACCGTCAAAAATTGGTTTAACGAGTTTCAACGTGGTCGCACGTCGGTTTTTGATGAGCCACGCCCAGGTGCCCCGAAAACGGCTACCACGGAGGATAACATGACAAAAATCCACGATCTCGTATTGGCAGACCGCCGATTGAAGGTGCGCGAGATAGCTGAGACAGTAGGCATCTCAAAAGACCGCGTGGGTCATATCCTGCATGAAATTTTGGGCATGAGAAAGCTGTCGGCGCGATGGGTGCCGCGTTTGCTCACTCCGGACAACAAGCGCAACCGTGAGACCACTTCAGAGCAGTGTTTGACGCTGTTTAAGCGCAATCCGAAGGAGTTTCTGCGTCGTTTCGTGACCGTCGACGAAACATGGATCCACTGGTACACACCAGAGACCAAGGAACAGTCGAAACAGTGGACTTCACCCGGCGAACGTGCTCCGAAGAAGACGAAGACTGTCCTATCGGCCGGAAAGGTGATGGCCACCGTTTTCTGGGATTCACAAGGTGTGATCTACATCGACTACCTGGAGAAAGGCAAAACGGTCACAGGGCTGTACTATGCCGAATTATTGGGCCGATTCGACGCCGAATTGCAGAAAAAACGGCCTCATTTGGCGAGGAAAAAAGTGCTCTTCCACCATGACAACGCACCGGCTCACACCTCCGCCCTCGCCACGGTCAAATTGGTCGAATTGGGCTACGAACTGCTGCCCCATCCACCGTATTCTCCAGATTTGGCCCCGTGCGACTTCTTTTTGTTTCCAAACTTGAAAAAGTCACTCGCCGAGCAGAAATTTGAGTCGAATGAGGAGGTCATCGCCGCCACGGAGGCCTACTTTGCAGACCTCGAGAAAACGTATTTTTCAGACGGGTTAAAGAAGTTGGAGCATCGCTGGGTCAAGTGTATCGAGCTAAAAGAAGACTATGTTGAGAAATAAATCGCCACTTTTCCAAAATTTTCGTTTTTCTTTTGTAGGCTAAGTACTTATCGGACCACCCTCGTATACTAGACCAGTGTTCTCTTCAAGTGTTCTTTTTTATCTCATGGCACACTTGAACCTATAGTTAAATTTCTGCGACACACTTAAATTATGCTGATCAAAAAAAGAGTATAAAAAAGAATATACCTTCTTCGATTTATTATTTATTAACACAAACAAAATGCACCATCACAGCCAAAAAATAAAACATTTATTATAATTTGTAATGAAGGCTACACCCACTTTAGAAATAAGCCGATGTTTATTTATTATAACAATGATATATTCGTAAAATCAATTTAAAGAGGTTTTAATTTTGACGTATACACGTATTCTGCTTTGAACTGCTTTCGAAAATAATTTAATTAATGATCTTTGAAAATTTTCGCGGTATACCTTAGATCCTCTCACGGCATACGGGTTGAAAAACGCTGCACTAGACCGATAACTAGTCTCTTTAATACGTCCCTTAGAAGTATCTATTGAAATTTCGCGCATGCGCATTACAAAGTTCCGAGAGGAATGTAACTGCACCATACCAAGCATTTTTATATCCAGAAGATGTTAATATTTATCCAATATTTAATATTCCCTCTTGCAATGTCACATTCAATGACACACTCAATGTTCACATTCAATGTTCATTTAATATATAGAGTACTACGGGAACTTGCGATGCGCATGTACACACGATTTTATATTTTACATAAGGGTCACTTTTATATATGAAAACCAATGGAAGTTCTCAGTCTAGCTTATACAGGGTGTCTCAGAACTTTCGGACACGGTCTCCGTAGGGACATAGAGCTAAGTGAGAGGAACATAAAAAGCCTGTACCATAATGTGAAAATCGTAATAGTTTTTTTAGTAATAACCGCGTAAAGTTTGGCGTTTTCCATGCTTATTGCGGCCTATAGCCGCTCCGCGGCTGTAGCGTTGACTGTCGCGATGACGTCTTCGCGCTTTGAATTGGCCGCGTGATGATTAGCGCGAGCTGCGTTATCACTCAGCCCCGTGTCTGTGAAGTTAGCACGTTTTAATAAAAAAAAAAAAAAACAATACTAGTAGCACTTTTCATAGTTCCTTAGTTCCTGATAAAAAGAAAAAAAAGTTTCGCATTTGTAATACCAAAAAATAGAAATTGAAAAAATGTTGTGCTAACTTCCATTCTAGCACGACACAGTTCCCTCTAAAGTTCCAGAAGGCTTTATGTAATAGGCATTCTGACGAGAGTTCCCGTTAGTTCTAGACTAGATACATAGTAATTTCGAAATACAGTACCAAATTGCATCAAATAACAACATAACATCTTTGAAGCATTGTCGTGCCAGCACGGCACTCTACGAAAATGCATCATGCCGACGACTTCCGGCACGTTTGACGACTGTTCTAGTTTGTTCTACTCGAGTTCCATTTCAATCGGTTTCAGGGAGTGTTTCGACGTGCAAGTATTTTTTTATGAATTTTGAAATTTAACGTCAGCACGACACTCTATGAAAATGCATCGTGCCGACGACTTCCGGCACGTTTGACGACTGTTCTAGTTTGTTCTACTCGAGTTTTATCCATTTCAACCGGTTTCAGCGAATGTTCCGATCCAATCTACTCAAACGTGTCAAACGTGCGGAAATCGTCGGCATGATGCATTTTCATAGAACGTCGTGGCGCTAAGTTTCAAAATTAATAAAAAAATACTTGCACGTCGCAACACTCCCTGAAACCGATTGAAATGGATAGAACTCGGGTAGAACAATCTAAAACAGTCGTCAAACGTGCCGGAAGTCGTCGGCACGATGCATTTTCATAGAGTGTCGTGCTGGTGCTAAATTTCAAAATTCATAAAAAAATACTTGCATGTCGGAACAATCTCTGAAACCGATTGAAATGGATAGAACTCGAGTAGAACAAACTAGAACAGTCAAATGTGCCAGAAGTCGTCGGCACGATGCATTTTCGTAAAGTGTCGTGCTGGCGTTAAATTTCAAAATTCGTAAAAAAATACTTGCACGTCGAAACAATCTCTGAAACCGATTGAAATGGATAGAACTCGAGTAGAACAAACTAGAACAATCGTCAAATGTGCCAGAAGTCGTCGGTACGATGCATTTTCGTAAAGTGTCGTGCTGGCGTTAAATTTCAAAATTCATAAAAAAATACTTGCACGTCGGAACATTCTCTGAAAACGATTGAAATGGATAGAACTCGAGTAGAACAAACTAGAACAGTCGTCAAACGTGCCGGAAATCGTCGGAACGATGCATTTTCGTAGAGTGCCGTGCTGGCTTCAAAGATGTTATGTTGTTATTTGATGCAATTTGGTACTGTAATTCGGAATTACTATGTATCTAGACTAGAACTAACGGGAACTCTCGTCAGAAAGCCTATTACGTAAAACCTTCTGGAACTTTAGAGGGAACTGTGTCGTGCTGGAACGGAAGTTAGCACGACATTTTTTCAATTTCGATTTTTTGGTATTACAAATGCGAAACTTTTTTTTCTTTTTATCAGGAACTATAGAACTATGAAAAGTGCTACTGGAACTAGTACTGTTTTTTTTTTTTTTTTTATTAAAACGTCGTGCTAACTTCACAGACACCTCAGCCTCTACGCACATAGCTTGCCGCGGAGCGTCTATAGGCCGCGCTGGGCGTGGAAAACGCCAAACTTTGCGCTGTTATAATTAAAAAACTATTACGATTTTCACATTATGGCACAGGACTTTTTTGTTCCTCTCACTTAGCTCTATATCCCTACGGAGCCCGTGTCCCAAAGTTCTGAGACACCTTATATATAGAACTCTGTGGATGTTGACTCGCCGAAATGCGTCCGATTTTTGTCTCTCGAAAGGAGAGCTCGATCGATCTCACTCGAGTTCAAATCAGGACCTGGAAAGCATTCAATAGTTCTCAATAATCTTTAAAAGCTACCGTCAAATATCACCCCAAGCTAACTTTTCTTGTTATGTTTATAGCAAAATATATCTATAAAATCAGTTTATAGCAAAATATATCTACACTGAGAAAAAATTGTATTAAAATTTAATAAATCTTTCTTCGAATATGACCGTGAATAAATTTATTCAAATTATGCGACTAATTTCTAAAATAAAATACAGAGGTTTTGAATGTAAACTGTTTTCTTGAATTTTAGAAAATAATTGCTTAATTTAAATAAATGTATTCACAGTCGTATTCGAACAAAGATTTGTTTAATTTTAATACAATTTTTTCTCAGTGTATAAAATCAGAATAGGTGAGTTTTTTAGTAAAATCAAAAATTCGCATGGGATGAAGTTTCACTCATGGTGGCCTTTAAGGATTAATTTAGAACTGCGATCTCAGAATTAATCGTCCATTGCTTAAAGTTGATTAACCCCGATGTGAGACCAATTTGACAAATTCAGATGCGACTGAAGAGCAATTTAATCAGTCCCGATGCCAGTCCGAATTACAGCGAACTAAGATCATAGTGAATCAATTAATCTCGGTTAGACAAAAGTTCACTCGCGATTTCGTTACGCGAATTTCTTGCGTAAGTTCTGGGATCTCGGAGCAGACGGACCTCCGATACGAATCAGCCACAATTGAACATTCTCGTAGAGAACTGGCCGATCGGTATTCGCTGATGGGCCTCTTGACATACTGAGAATTCGACTAAGGGCTAACGGGACGCCCGTGATCAATAGAACAGATCGTAGCTGAAAACAGCTGATGCCCGTCGACGTCGATAACGAGCTCCGCTTCTCGACGAAGTCGAGTGATTTCGCAGGTGCGCTCTCCTCGCAAAGCAGCCTTTCATCCGCCGCTGCTTTTTTCCCTGCGTATTTACAGAAGACAGACGAGCGAGGCGATAGCCTTCGAAAACAAGCACCAGAGTGTGTACATTGTTCCACGATCCACTATCGACTTCTCTCTCTCTCTCCTCCTCCTCCTCCTCCTCCCCCCCCTCCTCCTCCTCCTCCTCCTCCTCCTCCTCCTCCTCCCCCCCCTCTCTTCCTGAAGCCGGATGATGATTCAACGGGACGAAAATCCGTGAGATAATGAATGTTAAATATATCATCGATTTCGACGATGAACGCATTCCGGGGTAGATCATCGCCATACGGTAAAAGACGAGTAGGCCGACCGTCGACGATGATGACGTCGACGATGATGACGAAAAATCACGCGGCAGCGAGAATCGCGCGAGCCGTTTCGCAGTGCGCTTCCGTCACGGTAACGAACGACGTCGACATGACAAGTCGCCGTCCCGAGAGAAAGAAAGAGACGTTTTGAAAGGAACGCGAATTCGAGTCCTAAGGTGCCGGCATTCGCTCGCTTGTCGGCAGTCTCTTCCGGATCAGCCGTCATCTCGAGTCACGCGAAACGCGGTAGCGCGCTGCGCACGTGCGATACCCGGTATTGCCGTGTTCTCCAGTTACCAGACACCGTCGTCGTGGACTCGAGTGAGACCTCGGGACGGGACATGGACGGTGTAGTTCAACAACCCTCAAGCAACAATCGCCAAGAAACGCGATTCTCATTGTCCGACGATGACGCAGGAGACGCAGCCTGCTATTAACGCGTCGGGTTAACGTGGAATTAATCACGGCTATTTTATTTTCGAGACGAGACCCGGAGAGGCCGGTACGGCCTACAGGACCCTGTCGCATCCGGGCGCAGGTGTCGAATGACCGCTCGCGAGATTGTGCAACGTCGTCTTTGAACAATGTTCGCCGAGAGGCGGACGAGCTGCGACTGTACTTTTGGCACGTGGCGCGCGCACGCCGCGCTTTCGATTAATCTCCGCAGTCCGCAGGTCCAACACGAGCCGCCAACGGGGCCGACGTCGCAAGTACGGGCATAGCTTGTATATGTGTATGTGTGAGTCGTTAAAATTCGCGAGAGCCCGAAATCGAAGAGTGGGAGCGCAGTCGCGGACTTTGCTTTTTCGCGCCTCGCGTGTCTCCCATTTTTCCTCGGCTTGACTCGATTGGTCGAGGCACGAGTGTCTTACCGTGCATCTTGTATTTGAATCTATCAGAGTTGGGAAAGTTACTTTGTAAAAGTATCCAGTTACAGTTATAGTTTTGTTTTCACTGAAAAAGTAACTACTTACAGTTACAAATTACTGACCTTCAAAAATAATATGTTACAATTATAGTTATTTAGAAAGTAACGAGTCGTTACTTTTCAGTTACTTTTTTACAATAATTGTGCTATTATTTTAAATTTCGTAATTGCGTAAATTCCTTTAATTTTATATAAAAATAGTTTGTTGATTATTATATTCCTCATATTGTATATAATTTTTACAAATTAAATTCATTAATTTAAATAAGCGATTCATATTTATTCTTTAAGACTATTAATAACAATTGTAAGAAAGTGAATTTGATGAGGATAATAAATACTAAAGGTACTAAAAGTAATCTTAACATCAAAAATTAGTTTTCATTATAAAATATATTGATATTTTATAAATAAAGACGTACACTCGTATGTTTTCTTAAATTTGCAGTTGCATTTGAAGTTCTACTTGAATAATTAATCTAATGAATAATTTTTTGCCAGCGCATGTTTTGCAGAGAAATATCCAGTTGTTCTTATTTCCAAATTTTTGCTGTAACTCGAATTCCTGCATATGCTGGCCATGGCATTTTACAATCCTTCTCCGAAGATATGTTTTATTCATTGCTCGAATTTTTTATATAACTGAAACCACGCAGCGCACTTCACGCTGAACGCAGGTTATGTTAACAAATAAAGACTGGCGACGCGCGACGGAAATGTCCAATAGGCGTACAATTTTTTTGAAAGAAATACAGGTTGCGTTCGGAGAGGAGACTATTAGCGCTATTGCATCATTTTATCCTTGTTTTACATCTAATGAACGATAAAGATAGATGACGCGATAGCGCGTTTTCCAAATGCAGCCAGAATAACTCTATACTTATTGGATATCAAGCATCGCACGTCGCGTTATCGTGCTGGTCTGCCAGAAACTTAAGTTTGAAATATATGAAGTTTGAAATATATGAAGTTTGAAATGTATGAAGTAGCTATTAAAGTAACTATTAAATTAGTTATCGAACAAATGTAACTAAGTTATAGTTAAAAATGGAAGAAACGGAACGAAGTTCAGTTATAGTTATCAAAAGAAAAAATAACCGTAACTATAACTTCGTTACAAGGAATGAGTTACTTCCCAATCCTGGAATCTGTCACGCAATGTATAGACGAGCGAAAGAGAGAAAGAGAGAGAGAGGGGGAAAGGAGGGAGAGGGAGGGAGAGAGCGAGAGAGAGAGAGAGGGGGGGAGGGAGGGAGAGAGGGGGGGAGAGAGAGAGAGGGAGGGAGAGAGAGAGAGGGAGATAGATAGAAAGCGATTTGCAAGTGTACGCGATGTTCGCACTTATCAATAAAAAAGGTATACTATATGACGACGGTAAACTCCAGCAAGCCCTCGTATCGAGTTTAGCAAACACAACAATGCCGACGAGAGACTCAAGTGACACGGTTAAGCACACATACTGCGTGCGTGTTTGACTACCATCATTAGCGCGATACACGGCGGCCCCCGTCCATCTGTTTGCCCGCTACTTAAGAATCTAGAATTTCAAGTTTACTCTAGTCATTGATTGCTTTCGCCACCTATTCTATCGGCGAACGCTCATCAGTTGGCGATTACGATAGCAAGCGGTCTCTTCCAGTCGTGCTCGTTAGCTTCGTATGGCGAAGGATGAGATGTCGACCGAAGCCTCGAGTGAGATTCTCACGTCGGGGTCGGAATGTTGTAATTCGGATTGTGGAAACGGCAAGCTGTCGGCCGGGCTTCGAGCTATTTCAATCGCTAACATGAGCGCATCTCGCACCCTTCGAAGAGACGAAAGGAAGGGAGAGAGGGATGAAAAAAGAGAGAGAGAGAGAGAGAGAGAGAAAGAGGGGGGCCATGATGGGAAAAGTTTCCAGCGAAAGCCCACGAATGTCGAGCTAATTGGCACGGGCGATTTCTCCGCGTGGGGCCGGCATCATACTTTTACGACTCACCCTATCGCAATCATACTTCTACGATTTCGCCCGATGAAACCCAAGCGGACATCCATCATAGAACGTTCGCAATCAAGCGACGCGCCCGCCTTGAGAGAGAGAGAGAGAGAGAGAGAGAGAGAGAGAGAGAGAGAGAGAGAGAGAGAGAGAGAGAGAGAGAGAGAGAGAGAGACGCCGTATTGTTTCTATTTTAACAGGCTGATTAATCGCGCCTCTTCTCGCCTCCCTCGCGCATCAGATGTTCCTTTGCGGAATTTCTCGTAGGAATTTCTCGCGCGTGTTATGAGCGCGCGTGTGTCGCGCTAATTTTTCACGGCCAACTCGATCGTCCTAAGCGTTTCCTTCCTCCGCACAGCAGAAATGTCTGGGAGCAGCCGTCCCGCGCGGAAAGAAAGATAAACGTCCCAATGGCTGGACACGTCCCAGTATCCGATCACTTCGAAAAAAAATATTTACTATTTACTTTTACAATAACGAATGAAAGTAATAATTATTGTAAGAAAAAAAACTCCTACATGTGATGATTAGTTGGAAAAAAAAATATACCCAATTTGATACTTTTGCGTTAAAATAAGAATAAATTAAATAAGCATGCACCTATAGTTTGGCAAAGTAATGGTCAATCGTTAATAAATTTATTAAGAGATAGCATCTATATTTCTATTATTTCCCGTTAGCACAAACTAATTTTCCAATCGCGATCAGACACTGAGACAAATATATTCGAACATTGAGTCATAACCTGTTTCAACTGTCCGGTCACCGGTACATTAATGCGTTTCATTACTTGTGCAAATATTTCATTAATAATAGATATATATATTGGTTTAAATAATTTTTCTTTACTTAAGGGAATCTTAGGCTTTCGAATAAATGCAAATATTTATATCAAAACTATTTTTAATATTATATATTGTACTTTTTGTGACGACCTACGCTTAAACGTTTGGTTACAAGGACATTTACCTTAAAACCTACGACTTTCCTTTTCTCTAAACTGCCGCTCTCACTGCCCTTGAGCTGCCGCGGTATCTTCCATTTCGCGAAACGGATGGAAGATACCGCGAGTGACGTGAGCCAGATGACGTTGGAGCGTCATCAAGGGCAGCGAGCGACAATTTGACACCCCGACGAAGCGGCGCTTCGCTTTCCATGCCTATTATATCCAATCAAATGTATCTCCGCGGCGAGCGACTTCGCCGCCCCTTTCGCCGCGAATCACGGCGGATTGTCGTTAGTATCGTTAATACGGCTGTTGGCGGGCAATTAACGCGAATCTTCGGCTGCTGCGAGCGCGACCAGGCGCATGTTTACGCACGTCTGTGTGCACACAATGTCGCGTGCACCTCCGCCACCTCCGCCTCCGTGTTACGAAAATTCAATTAGCACCTCGCTTGTGATTTATAGCTCGCGCCGTCGCCGACACGACAACCGCGAGACACGTTAATGCCGTAACGACATTGTCAAACAGACAAATGTCTCTCACACGAAGAGCGACGATTCCGTCTAAATTGCGCCGGCTACCTCTCGTTGATCCCTCGCAAAATCCGGACTCCTCTAACGTCAACGTCGAATCAGGTTCTTCCATCTCGTTGGCCTCGTGGTCCTTTGTTTTCGAAATTCCTTCGGGTGAGTCTCCCTGAAAATCGGTGAAAAGCGCCGGTCTCCTCATTCGAAGTCGTAGCGACTGCACCGTCCGAATGTTTGCATTCAGCGTTCAGCAGAAAAGCTGCTTTACAATTGCTGTTTTTTGTGAAATTTGTGAATTTCATTGGCGTTATTATTAAATATTATTAAATTTGACTGAATCCAAGAACGCGCGGCAATCAAGTTCACGAATTTTACAATAGTTGTTAAGCGAGTTTCTCTGCTGAAATGTTTCGTTCAAGCGAGTCTCAAGTTCGTATCGAATGTCGCAATCGATTAAGCTGGAGCATGTCGGTGTGACAATAGAGGAACACACCGGATTCACTCTTCGACTACAGAATATTCACTCGAGGGAACTCTGCTCTTCTCACGAGTGAGAAAAATCACTTGAGTTCGAGCGATTCGTTGACTGCTTGCACCGTTTCTTGGCTGAAATTTCAGCCTAAGAAGTCTAGAAAGTATGAGAGAAGGAAATTGAAAAGAAAGTCCCCCTCCGGTCGTGACAAATCTGTCAAGCGCGCGACGTCAACCGTCAAAGCGCAGCTGCCTTTTTCGTCGGAGTTTTCAGTGAGACCTTGCCACGCTGCTCTTGATCGAATTTTTCGGAGTTTCTTCTGCTCGACAGTGGCTTGACTCTTTCAACCCGAGTGGTACACACATAGGTGTCATAAATATTTTAAATTACCGGATATATATACCAACTGGATCTTCTACACTCCTCCCTCGCCCATTCCCTTTCCCCACTAAGTAATTTTTTTCATTAAAAATCCTTGGTAAATATGCCGACCTACCTCTGATGGTCTTGATATGTTGCTATACAGAATGTATAAAAAGTACTGGGTCGGCGAAATATCTCGAGAACTAAGCATTTTAGGAAAAAATGTTTCAGATAAAAATGATATGGTTTAAGGGGGACATAAAACAACTATATCATTTTGTTTACAGATGACGCCATTTTTTAGATATTCACTGATCATTACTTTTCTTAAATGGAAATCCCAATTTTTTATTATATCATTTTTTTTCTACCAATTAATTTGAACAATTTTTGTCTGAAACATTTTTTTACTTGCCTAATATTCTTTTGAGATATTTATAGAGAATACTTAAACACTTGGTAACTTTTTCCATATTTAACTTACAATATATCGCTAACTATTTTGTCGAAAAAAATAATATTAGATTTTTTTACTCTATTTCGTTTCAAGAATATATTGTTACAATAATAACTTTCGTTATCTTTTGAAAATTTCAAAGTCAGCAAATTAACCAAAATCAAGGCGCTATTGTAACAATGTATTCTTGGGACCAGATAGAGTAAAAAGTTTAGTACTACTTTTTCTTCCGACAAATAGCGAGGTATCGTAAATTAAATATTAAAAAAGTTGCCAAGTTTTCCTTAAATATCTCAAAAAACATTAGGCAAATAAAAAAATGTTTCAGACAAAAATTGTTAAAATTGATTGGCAAAAAAAAATGATATAATAAAAAATTGAGATTTCCATTTAAGAAAAGTAATGATCAGTAAATATCTCGGAAATGGCGATATATGTAAACAAAATGACATCGCTGTTTTATGTCTCCCTTGAAATCATACAACTTTTGCCTGAAACGTTTTTTTCTAGAATGCTTAGTTTTCGAGGTATTTCGCCGTCTCGATACTTTTTATACACCCTGTATATTATAAAACTCACTCTCCTAAGTAGAATGGTACAAGAGCTTTTCGCTCATTATTTATTAAAAAATTATTAAAGGGGGAAGTTTCATAAATAGAGCCCATTTTCCTGACACAATATACAAATTAATCCTTCTTACGACGAATAGTCTTTCGACATTGATTCCCAGCAGGTCAAGCATATTTTCTATATAAATTAGAATTATACATTAAAGACTTAAATATTAGAATAAACGAATAAAGAAAAATATGTATTGGTAATTATGCAGTACAGGGAATGTACCTTCAATGACTTTGACCTTGATGTTCTCAAGGTCATCACCCTGCGTAATGTGCAAAGTGTTTCAGGCGGCGGTCGTTGTTTGTTAAAAAGTTATCGGCAAAAGAAATTTAACAAAATGAACGTAATTTGTATTCACGATTTGTAATAAACAATGGCCGCCAATCTAAACTTTATAAATGGTATTCAGAACCATCAAAACGAATTATCAATACGCTCGTTTTTATATACATGAGTTTTGGCACTTAATTCTTTCCGGTAGAAATCTGAAATATTCCCGGGCACGCGACTGTTATTTATGCAGTGAAATATGACACTGCTTATCTTATTGCACTACCTTTGCGCACTTTTAAACGCTTTATACAGGGTGAGGCATCTGAAACAGGCCACCTGAATAACTCCCACAGTTTTCGAGATAGGAAAAAATACTTTAAATAAAAGTTGTATGGTATCGAAAGGGACATCTTCTGGCGTGGGTGGAGGTAATTTTTTCCTAGGTGGAGGTGCTTAGGAGATTTGAAGGTCATCTCCATTTTTTTAAATGAGACCATGCATTTTCTTGTGAAACTTGCTTTGTATTTTCAGTAATTATAATCATATAATAAATTTATATAACAAAATATATTAAAGTAATAACTTTTGGTAATTATGCAGTTAAGCCTCTTCTCTGTTCACATATGTATAAAGTTTACCGCACCTAAATGTACACAGTGTCGAAAAATTATGCTCGATTAATAAAACTTCTTTCGTCAAGAACTTTTTAACAAACAACGAGCGACGCCTAAAACCTTTTGCGCGTTGCTCAGAGTGATGACCTTGACAACATATGTCAAGGTCAAAATCATTGAAGGTACATCCCCTATAGTGCATAATTACCGGAGCTCCGAGAGGAAAACCTAACCTAACCTAACCCAACTTATACATTTTTGTATATGATTAGACATTTTGGCCTTTTACTAAGGGGATCTTTTCAATAATACGCAAAGTAACATCAAAACCGTTGAAGATGAGTCTTTTAAACAGTATATTTACGAAATCTCCAGCTTGAGACAGCCGAAACAGCTTTGTCTTATCTTCAATTTGCGGAAGAAATTTACATTCGCGGAACGAAGGAGTTAAGCGTGTTGAGACATTCAGCTAGCTGGCATTCGCCGGCGGCGGCAGCGAGGTTAATGCGCGCATACCGGCAACCCGCTTTCGTTCCCCGGCTGATCGATATTCCGCGAGGGCGGTCGCGCCGTTCACGAGGATGTTAGACATTCAGATGCGACCACCTACGCGCTTTATCGCGAGGGCGTGTTACGACGCGTCTATCTCTCCGCCGCGCGTTTTCGTCGTTCGTGGCTGAGGGACGCGCTTATGTAACGTCGTCCGCTCGTTGTTGAACCTCGAGCGAGAAATTAGCCGCTGCTTTATTTTTACGGTTCTTTTTTTCCTTCCCTCGCGCTGTGGCCTCCTTCTCTCCACCCCCGCGGCCGCCACGCCTCGCAATATTGTGTAACGTTACACGCGCTCGTCCATCTTGCGATCGCGACGTTTCCGCAGAACTGCACGGAGAGAGGCCGACGGAGAGGAAGATTGTTCAGCCGGCGCTAATTATTTCCGAGAGCCGAGAATTCGGGCTTGCCCGTTCTGACGAGAGTTAGATCTACATTTGTGCCGCGACTCTGCCTGCACATTATTCCTTTCATTCATGCTTTATTAACACGCTGAATACACACACATACACCTGGTGGTGCTGGTAATATAACAAGTGAGTTTTTTTATCCAGATTTTTAATCCATTTTAATTAATAAATTAACCGTATTTTCGTCGAACAAATGAAATGACAATATGGTGTCTGCGATGAATGTTTGATGGCATATTTTTAAAAACAGTTTGATGAATAAATTCAACTAAAGTAAATAATAAGTATTATATATATACTTGATTCGTGAATATCAACAATTTAATATTTATGTAGATATAATTCTGAAACCCAGATTTTGTAAGTTATACAAAACTAGTATTAGAAATTATAAACATTTTATTTGTTGTATACATGTTATTTTTACATAATACATATCTTTCGCATTTTTTGCGTAATTAGAATACACTTAGCATATATCTCGAAATCCTAGATAATAAAAAATGTGTTTTAAGAGCTACATCTGAATACAGTGGCACTATTTTCTATACAAATATCTTCTATTTTCTATATCTAATATATAATAATAATATTAGGTTGGGAAAAAAGAAATCCATTATTTTTCCGCTAAATGACTTTAGTGGTATATATCACGTGATGTATTAATCGCATAGGTTAATATTTATACTCGTTGGAAAAGTGACATTCCGTACTAAAAAAAATTCTTTAACGGTTTAGTGATTTGTCGATTAAGTTGTGAGTTATAGCACGTAAAAGATGTACGTCAACAAAGATAAAATTCGGTATATTTTACAATTTTGCTTCGATAAAGGCGAAAATGCAAGCCAGGCGGCTGAAATTGTGAATGGTGTTTATGGTCCCGATACTGTCACAGCCAATCACGCGCAATTTTGGTTTCGTCGATTCTGTTCCGGTAATTTTGATGTTAAAGATGCATCTCGCACAGGTAGGCCCGTCGTCGAGAATGTCAATAAAATTATGGAAATGATCGAAGTAGACCGGCATGTTAGCAGTCGTAGTATCGCCCAGGAGCTGAAGTTCGACCACAAAACAGTTTTAAACCATTTGCATAAAGCTGGATTCAAAAAAAAGCTCGATGTTTGGATGCCACACGAATTAACGCAAAAAAACATGATGGACCGAATTTCAATCTGCGAAGCCTTGACCAAAAGGAACGAAATCGAGCCATTTCTGAAACGGATGGTGACTGAGGATGAGAAATGGATTACATACGACAATATTGTGCGAAAACGATCGTGGTCAAAGCGCAGCGAAACGGCTTAAACGGTGGCCAAACCAGGATTAACGGCCAGGAAGGCCGTTTTGCTGAGTATTTGGTGGGATTATAAAGGAATCATCCACTATGAGCTGCTTTCATATGGCCAAACACTAAATTCGGGCCTCTGTTGTCAACAATTGGACCGTTTGAAGCTAGCGATCGACCAGAAGCGGCCAGAATTGGTCAATAGGAGAGAAATTGTTTTTCATCAAGACAATACCAGGCCACAGACGTCTATAGTGACTCGTTAGAAACTCCGGGAGCTTGGTTGGGAAGTTTTGATGCATCCACCTTATAGTCCGGACCTGGCACCAAGCGATTACCATCTGTTTTTGTCATTGTAAAACTTCCTTCATGGTAAGAAATTGACCTCAAGAGAAGACTGTGAAAATCGCTTAGTTGCGCAGAGTTTTTTGCAAATAAGGACCAGGGCTTTTATGAAAGAGGGATCATGAAATTATCTTTAAAATGGCGACAAATTGTAGAACAAAACAGTGCTTATTTGACCAAAATCGAACAATCCTAACTATGTTAAATAAAGCCTTGAAATAAACGAAAAAATAATGGATTTCTTTTTCCCCAATCTAATATATAATAATATATAATAATAATCTATAAAAATTTTCTATATCAAATATAATTTTTAGGTGCTTGCATATACATGTTTAATTAATAATAATTAATAATAAATCTGTATTACTGTTACTATGTCATTAGTTGTTAAAGATAAAATGTCAAGAGAAAAATCGAAAAAAGATTCGTCTTTATACATTTTTTTTTTAATTGAATAATAATTTAGTAATGTTTTCATGTCAATAATCATACATAATTAACATTTTTATATTAGGTTATTATCCTCACTATATTCAATCAGAAGTTTCATCAGTCCATCGACAAAATGAATCGATGGGTCTGATGGATACGATGAGTTCAGCGCTGTAAATAAGAACGCATTGATGTAATTCATCTGTGAACGAACGCTTCGTTGCATTTGCGCTTTATGCGATGAATCAACCGATGAATTAAGAAACTCACCACCCAATACTATCGCACCTTTTCAAGATTCATTGCCTGAAACTTATATATCGTATTACACGGGACAAATCCAGATTCAAGATCGAGAGTGAAATGCGAGTTTCTCAATTGAATGACGATTACAGATGCGTTACTCGTGACTAAACTTGAGAACTCGGATTTAACTGCAAACTCGGATTTGCGTGTCTATAAAATGACGCTAGTTTCAAGTCGCCGTTATTAATTCGGGTGTGAGTTATGTTTGAGAGAAAATTGAATGAAAAACCGTTTGCACGGCCAATAGGGAGCCGATGAAGCCGTATCTTTGGCAATTTGGTCACATTAATCAAGATTAATGCGAGACAATCAACCATCAATTCGAGCAAGTTTGGCTAAAGCTCCGCTTTTGCGAAACTTGACGAGATTCGTACACTGAGGAAAAAGATTTAGTTGAGTTAATGAAACATCAGTAAAATTAAACCGCAACAAACGGTTTGTTAATGTGAGACAGCAAATGACTCCGTTGTGATAACAAATGATTTGTCACTTATGATTTATAGCTCTGACCAACAATTTTACAATAGGAACAAATGGTATTGTTATGTTAATCCAACAAATCATAATTTTTTTATTTATTGGCAATACAGAATACGCGCGAGCAAAAGTTAGAAATGATGTACAGTCTGTAAAGTAAGAGCATGCACGGCATAAATGGCAGTTAGCTTCAAATATCGTCCTAGTTTTTTTGTGAGCCGATAGATGAAATCTTTGTCGTGAATGCTTTGTCACAAAAGATTCAGTTGGCGTCGAACTCTAATCTGAGAAACACGTTAACCGCCGCCGCATAAGTGCCGCATACGCATCGTGCTACGAGGCTGTGTTCCTTTGTTCCCACCCCAAAGGACCAAAAATGTCATATGCAGTGGCTGCATATGACAATAAATACATGGGAAAGTCAAAATCGTTCGTCGCTAAGTGGGTTCAGCAATATAAGACGATCAAAAATGTCGATGACTTGCCAGAACGTGGCTCGATAGGCAAAGTGACGCCGAATATGGAAAAAAAATTGTGAATTTGTTTAAGCGGAACCCGACCTTAATGCTTAAAATTTATGAGAAGTGTTTGTTGCCGACTGCTGAACGATGCTTCATAAAAAAGAAACGAGGACTGGATCTTACAGGAAGACAACGACCCAAAACACCGGAGCAAGCTTTGCACCGAGTGGAAAGAGCAGTCCTGGCATCGTCACACTTGATTGGCCATCGCAGTCACCAGATGCAAATCCCATTGAAAATGTGTGGGCATATCTCAAGCACAAGCTTCGAGGAAAAAGAGTGTGCACTTTGAATCAGCTGACACGACAAATTCGTCTCATTTGGAGGTCTTTACCGAACGAATACGCAGTCAACTTAGTGGCAAGTATGCCTCGGAGATGCCAGGCGGCAATTATCAATGCCGATGGTGATTGGACTCATTATTAATGGTATAGCATTTTTCTTTTCATGGAGTACAACAAATCCATGTACTTAAAAATCATTAAAAATAAATTTTTCTACACATTAACCCGTACACGCTCTTATTTTACAGACTGTATAAGTAAATCAGTTGTATTAACTCTTCTTCACCAATGTATAATATACAGCAAAATACATAAGATACTTAATGGAAACATACATGCTACGTATCATAATTACCAGATAATTAAATATAGCTCGATTACGTCTAATCAAACATTGCTAGAGAAGGGTTAACAAAATAATAATTCTGTATGTGTGTGTTTTACAGGAATTCGAGGAAAGAAATAGTGCAATGCGTTATTACATTAATCTTTATTTTTAGCACGACTCGTATATAGAATTAATAAAGTATTAAATGAGGTTAAGTAAAGTTAAGGGGAATATACATACAAAAGCCCATACTGTAAACGTACTTTTATTAATATAAAAATTTATAAAAGTGGTTCATAGCTACTTAAAAAAGTTTATAAATCATTTTAAGAGATACTTTTATCTAAATATGAAAGTTCAGAATATCGAGCAAGAAGAGTCACGTACATGTATACAGGGTGCTCGGGATCTTTTGGAAACGAAAAATTGTGTAGATTAATCAGATCAAACTGACAAGAAAAGTCGAATACTGTTTTGCAAAAATCGTAGAAGTTATTAAGTTATTAATGATTAAAAATGATCACAGTTGGAAGTTTTTTAATTGATAACTTGAAAACTTGCGTACTCGTTTGCAAAATAGTAAAGGAGTTTTTGTTCAGAATGGCCTGATCTACAATTATATGACAGCTATTATGTCTAGCGACAGGGTTCAAATTTCAAGGTTCAAAGCTCAATATACTCATATCTATCACTAGACACAATAGCCGTTATATAATTGTAGATTAGGTCATTCTGAACGAAAAAGTCCTTTACCACTCTGCAAATAAATACATAAATTTACAACTTATCAATTAAAAGAGCCTCTAGATATGGTCATTTTCAATCATTAATAACATTCAATAATTAATAATCATTAATAACTTAATAACTATTGCGATTTTTGCAAAATAATTATATACGTATATAATATATATATATATATGTATATATAATATATATATATATATGTATGTGTGTATATAATTGTATAAAACCACATCTAGAAGCTCTTTTAATTGATAACTTAAAAATTTGCGTACTTATTTGCAAAATGGTAAAGGATTTTTTGTTCAAAATGACTTAATCTATTTCATTCAATTCTATTTCATTATCAATTGTATAACGGCTATTGTGCCTAGCGACAGGTTCAAGATTCGAAGTTCAACATATTCACATCTATTGCTGGACACAATAACCGTCATATAATTGTAGATTAGTTCATTCTGAATGAAAAAATCCTTTACCACTTTACAAATAAATACATAAATTTACAACTTATCAATTAACCCTCTTGCGGTTCTATTTACTGGTGGAAATTAGCATTAAAATGGTTAAATTTTTTTTGCGAAGGAAAACATTTACTTTCATGTTTTATAATAGTTTTCGAACGTGCTGATTTTAGATTTGAGATTGTTGTTGCAAAATTCAAAATGGCAGGTCAAAAATGGCGGACTAGAAAATAATAAATCTTACCTCTACTCAGACTTAGGTCTAACCGTAAACCGGTTAAAAGAGCCTATAATTGTATAAAATAATGATGTACTTGATTTTTCTTCTCAGTTTGATTTGATTAATCTCCACAACATTTTTCGTTTCCGAAAGATCCCGGGCGCCCTATAATATTACGACGTTGCTATTCTTTTTCTTAGGAGTTATACATCCAACAAACACATATGATTTGCATCTCCAGCAATGTATTTGTTAAAACGAACGAAGAATGTTTTGTCGCGGCAACTGATTTGTCCCCCGTATAATCCAACAGCAAACGTTAATTTCTTGTGACAACAGAGGTCTTTTCCTCAGTGTACGTGATTGTCTCTCGCGTATTCTCCTCTCGCAGCGAAAATGCCGCAGGCAAATCTGATCGCGCAACCTTCCGACTGAATTTCGGTTCGCAGTTCATGAAACTGGCCAAGGCGATGCTGGGCGAGTCGCTATTTTCGAGGCTCATGAAGGCGACGTTCTACGGCCACTTTGTCGCCGGCGAGGACGAGGTACAGATCACGCCCGTCCTGGACAGGCTGCGACAGTTCGGCGTCAAGCCGATCCTCGACTATTCCGTCGAGGAGGACATCTCGCAGGAGGAGGCCGAGCGTCGCGAGCTCCAGTGAGTGTGCCGCTGTACCACCACGTTCCGCTCCGTCTCGTTTCGCTTCCCGCTCTTACGTTACTCCATTACGCTGTATTACGCGCGTATCCCCGATTTCTCGAGCGCGGACGCGACATCCTTACGAAAGTAGCGCGCGCCGTTTCGCGACGCGAGTCCCTTCGCCAAGTATGGAATTTAATCCCGCGTGTCGCTTTACCGTATCTCATGATGACGACGACGACGACGACGACGACGTCACCACCGCCGCACTAATATTATCGGCGAACAGCGCTTCTCTATTTACGTTTCCGCCTCTTTCACGCGCTCGGCGATCGGCAGGACACTTCTTTTTCTTTCCTACCTGGGGCGCGCGAAGACCGGCTCGCGCGACGATCGCGGAAAGTTACAGACGCGATCATCGAAAGAAAGAAAAAGAAAGAGACAGAGGAGGGGGGGCGGAAAGGAAGAGATGAGGTAAAACGAAACGCGTCGAATACGTTAACAGCACGCGCTTCTCTTATTTTCAGGGCCTCGGTGTCGGAAGCTGGCGACGAGAAGAGGGAGGGCCCGCTGAAGAAGTACCATGTAGAAAAGTCGTTCGCCGACCGGCGGTACAAGGTGTCGTCGGCCAGGACGTATTTCTACCTGAATGAGGCGTCGTGCGAGCGAAACATGGACATATTTATCAGATGTCTGGAGGCCGTGGCGGGTGAGTCGCTTCTTCAGTTTCCTCCCACCCACGGGCTGCTCCCGTCCTCCTGCTCCTCGTATACCCTCGTCCAGTTTCACGTTGCGGAGCGCACCGGTGCTGCGTGCGTCGCGACGCAGCAATCAACTGCAAAGAAAACCGATTTGCAACCGGAACGTTGCGCGCTCGTTGATGAGCAATCAGACGCGAGCGGTACGCGTTAAATTAATTAATACGTTAGCTGCTATGTGGGTTCTCACTGCTTCGATGCTCGACTGAAGGCGCGGTCATGAAGAATGCACAGCGGATCCGTGCGAGCGATGACACGCGTGTTCGTTAGCGCGTCTCGTTGGCTCCCTGTCGCGCTGAATCGCTCGCTTTCTGCGCATAGATGAATGAGACCCTGCGGCGATTTACAACGTCAGCATGAAGCTGAGACCGGCGCATGGCAGTCAACGCGTTAACGCAACGACGAAGAAAGAGAGCAACATTCAGAACCCGCTCTATATCTGCCCTCTTCGGGTCAGAGCTAAGATTGCCAGATGCGAAATGACTATTTCCGGGACATCTTTTTAGATGACGGTGAATTGACAATTGAAAAATAGGTTGTTGGAGAATTTTAGTTAAATTTGAGAGATAGAGGGATAAGACGGCTAATGCCCGGTTTCTTCATACCTTCCAATAGCTATCTTCCAGATAAAGATATCCGTCAGATAATTAAAAATTCGTTTTCTTCAGTGAAATCTCCGGTTACGTATCTAAAGCCAGCAGCACACGGTGCTTGTTCTCGTGCTGGATTGCTTGCTGGATGAAAATACTACATTCTGATTGGTGCATTTCCATCCATTTTCGGAAATGTACCAATCAGAATGCAGTATTTTCATCCAGCAAGCAATCCAGCACGAAAACAAGCACCGTGTACCGCTGGCTTAACAGATAGCTATTCTTCATACTACTAGCTTTTGACACACAAAATATACTAGAAATATACTATAAATCACCTTATTCTACCAGCGACATATTCTTTCCCGGGTTAGTATTAACTAATTAAAGTAATTTCCACAATATTAACAATCGGTCTTCAATTGCATGTAATAATTCGACCACTGTATCCTTTTTCTAACGAAATCATTCGAAAAATTCTATCATCTCACACTTGAAAATTGTTCGGTTTATTTCTTATTGTATAGGGTTTTTTTCCACAAATTCCTCATCATCATCATCATCATCCTCATCAGATTCAAAAATATTAATATTCATGAGTTCTCGATGCCTCATGAATTTGTCAATAGTTTTATCGTGTTCAGCAGGTCAAAATCTATAAAAAACAATGCTACTTTCACTTACACCTTTTTGGGCAAAAATCGAGGTCTTTTATCCATCCTCCTTGATGTCAACTAAGCCATTTAGTGGTAAAAAATACAATCGCACGTTCATGTCCGAACTTCTTTCTACTGATTCACGCATTTGTTTATTGCGAGTGCACAGCGGCATTTCTTATGCCCAACTTCTTCATCTCTAGATAAATTGTCGATAATTTTATCCATGAGATATCTGCCATAATCGGTTTTCTTCACCTTTGTAAAGTTTATATCCGGCAGATAAACTTATCTGATATCTGAAGTAGCGGATATCTGGCAGATATTGATTTTAGTGCCCTGACATAACCTAAAAATTACAATAATATGTAATCTGCTGTTGCTGTTTTTATGAAAACACAACATGGATTTGTTGTAATGAATATTAATGATTTGAAGTTGATGAAATCGTCGATGAAAGACATATTTCTGGAAGATGCGGACACTTCTGATTGTGACACAGATTAATTGAAAAATAAATCAACTTTCAGCGTACGGAAACAAGCGGAACAAGAAAAAAAATTAAAAAAATATATATAAAACAAAAAATATAACAAAATATAAAAAGATAAAACAAAGAAAACAAGAAAAACAAAAAATATAAAAAATAAAAAGTTAAATACATAAAAATGGAACCAATATCTCGTCACATTCTCGTTCCGGGTTCGGCAGAGAACGAGATTAATAGAAGCAAGAGGTTAAATCAATTTAGCCTTTCTGTTGTGTAGCAGTGTAATAAGATTAACAATTTATCTAATGGGAGGCTAAGTCAGTTTTTAGAGTAGCATTGTAAAACGATTAATAGTTTAGGTAATGAAATGTTAAATGAGTTTCCTAATTAAACACTATTTAACCCTCCATCCCTCCTTCCAGGCCTACATACACACACACACGCACAATCCTCGTTATCTCCCTCTTTAACCGTCCTCTTCATATACAAACACGTCGGATGCATTTTTGTTTTGTGGTAGTCCCTTTCAGCCAATTTCATGTTACCTGCCCAAGCCCCCCCCCCACACACACAGTTGTTTACACCTTCCCTTGCACATACACACATACACAATGTACCTCTTATTCCCGAACCAAAGCGAAAATTCACACGAATGCGTTTTATAATAGCTCCAGACATCAACCGATTTTCTGTAATTTTCTGTAAATACACCATGTTCATGCTCAATTTTCGCCTCATGAACTTGTCAATAGTTTTATCGTGTTCAGCAGGTCAAAATCTATAAAAAACAATGCTACTTTCACTTACACCTTTTTGGGCAAAAATCGAGGTCTTTTACCTATTCTCCTTTCTTAGGTGGCACGTCGAAAAATTCGACCTTATAGATCGCGATGACCGCTCTCAGATTTCTCTCTGGTATCAATCAGAAACATGAATGTTATGATTATGGTTTTGTTGAAATTCTCATTTTCCGGGACAGAAGACTTAAATTCCTGGACACGGAACAAGCTTAAGAATTCCGGCACATTCCCGGAAGTCCCGACCATCTGGCAACCCTAGTCAAAGCCGAGCCCGCGAAATTACTTTTTACGGCAACAACGTCGCTGTGCGATCGCAATGTGTGATGGGAAAAACGCGCGACGACAACGTAACGGTTACGACTCTGTGGCTAAAAGTTACAGAACGGACCTGTCGGGTCGCCGCGCTTGGTTTCTTCTCAACAAAATGACGCGGGCCAAGTCTGACTTTACCGAGGCAGATACAGATCGGACCAAGTTATATTTGACGAGGAATCGAGCCGGATTGGGCCTCGATTTGCGGAGCAGCGAATCTGGCCAGCCTTGAATCGACATCTCGAACGAGAGCGCAACGCGCGGGCCGTCCGTTTTTCCGCGGGTGACAGCGGCGTCGAACCACGTCACGAGGTCGCCGGAGTTCGCGCGGCGCGAAATCGATCGCCGTCCTCGGCGACGGCGGCGCGGGTCTTTCTCGTCAGCGCGAAAGCGCGCGCCGATCTGGCACACACAACATCGAGTTCGACATTATGTAGCCGCGTACGTCGGGCAATCGCCAGAACGAGCGCACCGCGACAAGCGGCGTCAAGCGGCGCGTCGTCCAATGATGACGAACAGCTTGACGACGATGGATCTTTCGAAATTCCGCCAGTCAGAGGTGCGCATCCGCGCTGTTCACGGTCGGCTATAAATATCGGATAGGCGAACGGCTCACCGCGAGCTCTCCAGCCAAATGTTGCGTGACGTAACACCGTTGGGGCCGAGTTTGACGGACGAGAGAGAGAGAGAGGGGGGGGGGGGAGAGAGAGAGAGAGAGAGAGAGAGAGAGAGAGAGAGAGAGAGAGAGAGAGAGAGAGAGAGANGGAGCATTGGATAGTAACGCGAGGACCCAGGTTCGAGTCTACCCGATCCAGTAGATACTACATCCCAGTAGATTTTTTTCTCTCTGACGTATGCCTGACGTCACGACCGCCATCTTATATGACATAGCTATGGGGATTCTAACCCAGGAGTGCTAAGGGGGACGCAGGGAAGCGGGGAACTCAGGGCGCGACGTCATACCCCGAGCCCTGAGTTCCCCGCTTCCCCGCGTCCCCCTTAGCACTCCTGGGTTAGAATCTCCACAGCTAAGCTACTTATAATATATTAGGTTAGGGAAAAGAAATCCATTATTTTTCCGCTAGATGGCTTTAGTGGTATATGTCACGTGATGTATTAATCGCATAGGTTAATATATATACTTGTTGGAAAAGTGACATTCCCGTACTAAAAAAATTCTTTAACGGTTTTGTGATGTGTCGATTAAGTTATGAGTTATAGCACGTAAAAGATGTACGTCAACAAAGAGAAAATTCGGTATATTTTACAATTTTCCTTCGATAAAGGCGAAAATGCAAGCCAGGCGGCTGAAATTGTGAATGGTGTTTATGGTCCCAATAATGTCACAGCCAATCATGCGCAATTTTGGTTTCGTCGATTCCGTTCCGGTAATTTTGATGTTAAAGATGCATCTCTCACAGGTAGGCCCGTTATCGAAAATGTCAATAAAATTATGGAAATGATCGAAGTAGACCGGCATGTTAGCGGTCGTAGTATCGTCCAGGAGCTGAAGATCGACCACAAAACAGTTTTAAACCACTTGCATAAAGCTGGATTCAAAAAAAAGCTCGATGTTTGGGTGCCACACGAATTGACGCAAAAAAACATGATGGACCGAATTTCAATCTGCGAAGCCTTGACCAAACGGAACGAAATCGAGTCATTTCTGAAACGGATGGTGACTGGGGATGAGAAATGGATTACATACAACAATATTGTGCGAAAACGATCGTGGTCAAAGCGTAGCGAAACGGCTCAAACGGTGGCCAAACCAGGATTAACGGCCAGGAAGGTTTTGCTGAGTTTGGTGAGACTATAAAGGAATCATCCACCATGAGCTGCTTTCATATGGCCAAACATTAAATTCGGACCTCTATTGTCAACAATTGGACTGTTTGAAGCTAGCGATCGACCAGAAGCGGCCAGAATTGGTCAATAGGAGAGGAATTGTTTTTCATCAGGACAATGCCAGGCCACATACGTCTATAGTGACTCGTCAGAAACTCCGGGAGCTTGGTTGGGAAGTTTTGATGCATCCACCTTATAGTCCGGACTTGGCATCAAGCGATTATCATCTGTTTTTGTCATTGCAAAACTTCCTTGATAGTAAGAAATTGACTTCAAGAGAAGACTGTGAATATCGCTTAGTCGAGTTTTTTGCAAATAAGGACCAGGGCTTCTATGAAAGAGGGATCATGAAAGTATCTTTAAAAGGGCGACAAATTGTAGAATAAAACGGTGCTTATTTGAGCAAAATCGAACAATCCTAACTATGTTAAATAAAGCCTTGAAATAAACGAAAAATAATGGATTTCTTTTTCCCCAACCTAATATAATATAAAGTACGAATCATTATGTATAATAAATGAAATATAACTTATATTTTGCAGGAGGACATAGGACTGATAATCTGCTTGTACATGGCTGTCCTTTGCATTTGTATGAAGAGAAAACTGTATTTACTCTGTGGAATTTATATTTCAATTCCTTTTCGGTGTTCGTATCACATATGTGTGTAGCCTTCTTTATTTTCTTCTCAGTTTTGTATAAGCGTTACAAATGTTTTAAACATTATTAGTAATTAGTCAGTTAAACATTATATTAGTAATAACAAACAAAATTTAAAAGGAAAGCTGTCTTCTTTTACCTCTTACAGTATTCGTCAAATATTCAGCGAATTCTATAAGAAGGCCAATCAGTAAATTCTGGGTATTGCATGTCACAGGGAAATTTTGTGACAACGAATCTTCCACTTGACATCTTCGTCTGAAATTATATGAAGAAATACTTGTGCGAGTAACATTATACAAAAGATGTCGCTTGAATTTGATTGTACTACGTAAATGTTAAAGCGAAATGTAATGTACATACGTTATTATACATATATTATTATTGTTCAGTGCTTATAATTTATTACAGATTATTATAGAGTTCTTCAACAACTCGAAATTTACGACCAATTATAATGTGATTTCCTTCTCTTGACATTGCTATATTTTCAACGCAGACAATATCTTTTCTTATGTGACAACAATTATCAGAAGACTTAAGTGAAAGAATAAAATTAGGAAATTCAATCTTCGAAAATTGTGGATTGAAACAACCTGATATTAATGGCCCTTTTTCATGTGGATATTTTACACAAATTTTGGGCATACTTTTATCGTCAAAATTAATATTGGGTCTGGGAAAAAGTCCGTGACGTTTTTTTAGTAAAATTCAACTGGTTTTCTTATAGTGTGAAAATGAATTTATTTAAACCAAATATACTCCATTATTATCGACAATGTTTCGCCATTTTTCGGGTAGAGCCATGATGCCATCGGTGAGGAACTTCTGTGGTTTCTGATTGCAAAATTGAATCAAGTGGTTTTCACAGGCTACTTTTGAAACCAGCTTAATTCCATTGAGAGAGTTCTGCAGAGTTCGGAACAAATGATAGTCAGAGGGTGCTATGTCTGGACTATACGGTGGATGCATCAAAACTTTCCAACCAAGCTGTCGCAATTTTTGATGGTTCATCAAAGAAGTGTGTGGTCGGGCGTTGTCATGATGGAAGACACCTTTCCTATTATTCAAGTCGGACCGTTTTCTTTCAATTGCCTGGCTTAATCTCTCTAGTTGTCCACAGTAGAGTTGAGAATCAATCGTTTGACCAACTGGAAGTAGCTCATGGTGGACGATTCCTTTCCAGTCCCACCACACACACAGCATCACCTTTTTCGGCGTCAATCCTGGCTTCGCGAACACTTGTGACGGCTCACCATTCCTTATCCACGATCTTTTACGCTTCCGATTGTCGTACGTGATCCATTTTTCATCACCGGTTATGACACGTTTCAGAAATGGCTCGATTTCATTGCGTTTCAACAGCGCATCGCAGATGTTAATTCGGTCTATCATGTTTTTCGCGCTCAACTCATGAGGAACCTATACATTGAGTTTCTTTTTGTAGCCAGCTTTGTGTAAATGGTTCAAAACAGTTTTGTGGTCAATGCCTAGCTCCATACCAATATCGACACTGCTGATATGCTTATCTTGCTGGACTTCTTCAAGAATTTCATCAGCTTTTTCAGTGATTGGACGACCAGAGCGTGATTCAGCTTTCACATCAAAATTACCAGAACGAAAGCGAGCGAACCATTTCCGCGCAGCAGATTTTGATAAAGTACCTTCACCGTACACAGCACAAATTTTTTCACAAACCTGCGCAGCGTTCTTCCCTTTGTCGTAATAATATTGCAAGATATAGCGCAATTTTTCATTACTTTCCTCCATTTTCAAACGCAAACAACTTTCCAACCACTGCACCAATTTCGATGTTTATACACTCAAAGTAACGCTCAAAGTTACTTTGAGTGTATAAATCTTTCCAACGAGCGTTTAGTGGTATCGCTGCGATCTGTGTTTCCTGAATTATTTGCAATTGACGCCATCTATCGGGAAAAACGTCACGAACTTTTTCCCAGACTCAATATTATTGTAACTCATTTCTGCATAGCGATTGCTAATTTGCTCCAATGGTTTCTCAAATTTTCATAAAGACGCTTTCAATTCTTTCCAAAAATTCTCATACAGAAAAGCACTAAAAGTATCTAATAGTCCGAATTGTTTTACGCAATCAGCAATGTGTACAAGGCCATGAATATTATGAGAATCAAACTATGGTTTTTCTTTTATATTTGTTAAAATAGTAGTTTGTATTTCACGGCAAATCGAACTGTGAACAACTACACAGGGTATTAGGTGTACAAATAAATAATCCAAACTATTTTAAGCAGTTATGAAATCAATTTTAAATTGAATAGATTTTCCCGCTCTTTTGTGATTATGCAATGTTGACATATAGCTATTAAAAAGAACATATAGTTTGGCGAAAGGCCCAACATTACCTCCAAAAGTATTCAGTTCATTACAGTCGAAAATGGTAACAGATAAGGTGCATATCCGACACTGCATTCTTTACGAGTTCCAACAAAGAGAAAATGTTGCAAGAGCGTGCGAATCGATTTGTTCCTTTCTCGGCAAAGGTGTTGTACGTACGATGTGTGTGCATTTTGGTTTAAGCGGTTTAAAAGCGGTAATTTCAGTTTAATCGACAAACAACGCCCTGGAGGCCCTCCGAAGTGCGATAATGATGATTTGGAACAACCGCTCGCTGAGAATTCGGCACAAACACAAAAAGAGCTTGCAGAACAATTGGGAGTAACGCAGCAAACGATTTCCAAATGCCTGAGGTGGGAAAGATCCAGAAAGAAGGAAAATGAGTTCCGCATGAACCCACTGAAACCAACAAAAATCAACGAGTGGCAGCGTGTCTTTCTCTTCTCAATAAGCAGCGTCGAAAGTCTTTCTTGTGGAAAATCGTTACGGGCGATGAAAAATGGATACTCTATAGCAATCCGAAACGCAGAAAGTCATGGGCGAATGGGGGATAAATTCCGGCGAATCATGCAAAACCCATTCGTTTCGGAAAGAAGGTTCTTCTTTGCATTTGGTGGGATATCAAGGGCGTGCTTTATTATGAGTTGTTGGAACCGGATGGAACAGTTACTGCGGACTGCTATCAACGTCAATTAATCTGCTTGAGCCAAGAATTAGAACGAAAACGCCCGTATACTGGCAAAGGAGAATGTCCAGTGAAATTGTTGCATGACAACGCCAGGCCACACATTGTTTCCAATACAAAAGACACCAATGAGTCTTGGCGCCCGGACGTCTTGCAGCACCCGGCGTATTCACCAGACATTGCTCCATCCGATTATCACTTGTTCCAGTCGATGCAGCACGCCTTGTCCGATATACACTTCCAATCAGTGGATGAGATCCGAAAATGGCTTGACGACTTTATCGTGTCCAAAGACGTAACATTTTCCCGAGATGGAATTCATCAGCTGCCTGAAAGATGGCTTAAAGTTATAGAAAGCAACGGCGAATACTTTGATTGAACAATTTAATTTACTTTCTTTTAAAATAAACCTTGAATGTAGCTGAAAAAATTGGATTCATTTGTACACCTAATAATTTGATAATAGATTTGTCCTTGAATTATAAAGCAATATGGTCTAGGCCTTTGTGTACTAAAATTTGATATTTTTGCATTAAACGTTGCAAATGAAAATAAATTATTATAACCACGAATACGATAAAAAATGTCTTGACTTTGGATGTTCACCACTAAATAACTTATAAAGCTTATGTGGAGGTTGTGGTAATGAATCCAAAATTACTGAATCATGATGACAACAATCATTGAACGAGTTACCTTTATTAAATAATTTTTCTGAATTAAAATGTTTTGCACCACAATGATCACAATATATATTCATTTCACCTATATAATATTCCACAATATTTTTTAGTTACATACTATCAAATGATTGAATATTTGTATATTTTTTTACTTAAGCTCGTATTTTTTTAATTCGTTCTACTAATTTGCCTTTATTGATATTTTGCAATGGTACTTCATATAAAATATTTAAATCTTCATATCTATTAATATTTAAATTTTCTAACTTATTTGATGTGCTAGGTACTGGAGATATAACATTAGCTATATTTAACGATGTTTCAGCAATTAAATTAGGAACGTCTTGAATTATCTTTTTACTATTATCGACATTAAATAATCCTCTATTATCATGTGCGTCAATAATTTCAATGTCACTTTTTCTTATAGAAGAAGTTTGTGATATCATCTCGTTCACAGAATAAATTACTCTTACACGTTTATTAGTTAAAACATAAGAACTTTCTTCAAACATGTTAGAATTTGTAAAATTTTCTGCCATATTTAAATTTCTAGATCTGTTAATGTTTAAATTTTCTTACACATTTGACGTGCTAGGTATTGGAGAAATAATATTATCGGTTGCATTTAATGATGTCTCAACAGATAAATTTCGAACGTCCTGAATTACTTTTTTACTATTATTGACATTAAGTAATTCTCTATTATCATCTATTTCAATATCATTATCACATTCTATCGTAGAAGGAACAGCAATAGATGATGTAATAATAGCTTGTGATGCCATCATCACATGCTGATATCATTCAGCATCAGTGATATCAGTGATGATATCATTCTTAGAATATATTACACGCGTATTAGCTGAAACATAAGAACTCGCTTCGAACATTTTAGAATAATTTACAGAATTTTGTCCGGTGTTTGGACTAAGGTCAATAACACGTGTAGGAGTATTACGATTTGTAACTTCTATCGACCTCTTTTTTACTTCTCCTAACTTTCTCTGATTTTCTGTCTTCTTTTCTCGCTTACAATGTTGAAACTCTTCTTCTTCTTCCATAGTTCGTATTACTTTCCGTCCAGGCATGATTAATTAATTAAATAAAAATTAAATGGAGAAATGTTTAATAATATTAAATATTTTTTATAAATATTGTTAGCCTTTTTCCTAATCACTTTTTTATTCATAACGTTAACATTAATTCATTTTTTAAAATATCAATATCAGTGCAGAAGTTATACAATCTTTTAATATAATATAAATTCAATTAAAAACATACATAATTTAAATATCATCATGTATTAACAATAATATAATTTAAGATCAATTAAATAAAAATAAATTTATTTTTCAGATTTCTAGTTTCCTAATGTCAATATATCAGAATCAGTCAAAAAGTCAAAATATTCAATTTTTCAATCTTACCTTCAATCGCAAGTTTAATTCAAAATTTTCAGCAATATCAACATGTCATGTGTCAGCAACAATATAGCACTAAATATTTTAATATTTAACAGATTATGAGAAATTCAGTTTTTAATATTTTTAATAAGAACAGAATGAGTAAATAATAAGAGAATTTAATATTTAAACCAGTGAAAATATCAAAGTATTTAATTTTTCAATATTAACTTCAATTAAATTTAATTTATCGCATTTAATCAAATTTAACCAAATATCAAATATCAATCAAATGCAACCAGTAAACCAATTTAATCCCATAAATATTAATTATATCATTAATCAATCAATTCAATTAATATTATCAACATCAGTCAACAAATATATTTCATTAATGCAAATATTAATCAATAACATTTAAAATATTAAATACCTTCAATCTAAATCTAATTATTAATTTTGCAAATCAATTACCAATAAAATACAGCAAATTAATTTAATTCCACAAATAACGATCATCAACTAATTAAATTCAACATCAATCAACAAATTCAATTCACCAAATTCAATTCAACAGAATGTCACAACCAGTAATCAAATATCAATCAAATATAACCAATAGACCAATTTATTCCACAAATATCAGTCACATCATCAATCAACCAATTTAGTTCAAATATCATTAAAATCAATCAATAAGTCTAATTCAATAAATCTTATTTCACAACCAGTATACTTAAAATAGGTTACGATTGAACATACAATATCCTTGTGTTCTTTTTCTGATATCTCTTCTCTCTCTCTCTCTCTCTCTCTCTCTCTCTCTCTTCTCTCTCTCTC
The DNA here is from genome assembly GCF_003227715.2 of Harpegnathos saltator. Classification (NCBI taxonomy): domain Eukaryota; kingdom Metazoa; phylum Arthropoda; class Insecta; order Hymenoptera; family Formicidae; genus Harpegnathos; species Harpegnathos saltator. The sequence goes on from NW_020230267.1 coordinate 59,277, forward strand.
TCTCTTCTCTCTCTTTCCCTCCCCCCTCCCTTCCTAACTCTCTCCCTCCCTCCCTCCCTCCCCCTTACTCACTACCACCCTCTCCCTCTCCCTCTGTCTCTCTCTCTCTCTCTCGTTCTTTCTTTCTCTTGCCCTCTTCTTTATCTTCCTTAATGTTAAAACGCTGAAAAAAATGATAATATTGAATAAATATTAAATTATCATTTCTGACTAAGTAATTTCTCTATTTCTTTATCTCTGTTAGTTTACTAAATAATAATAATTTGTAGAACAAATGAAAATGAATTTGATGTCTTAAATATCAATGATGAGGAAGAAATAATATGTTTCTTATCGGACGAGGCTCTCGCATCAAATATTCTAAGAATATCTATAGCACATACTTCCAAAACGTAAGTTCTTATACAGGGTGATTGATAGCTGATCATGCAGACGAAAGTTGGAGATAGATTGGGTGTAGCCGAGAAAAAAAGTCATGTACCATAATGTCAAATTGGCAATAGTTACCGAGTTATTAATTAAAACATGTGAGCCAACGAGCACGTAGAGAGCGGAGGGCGGCCACAGTAAGCACGTAGACATTTGATACAGACGGAGTCAGCGAGTGACAGTAGGCGAGCGCGCACGGCGAGGAGCAACGTAAGCGACAAGAGGCGATCGCGCGCGACGAGGAGCGAGCGAGCTTTTTCTTTATAGCTTTTTCTTTATAGCTCGCTCGCTCCACGTCGTTCGCGCTTGCTCGCTCTTCGTCGCGCTCGTTCGCCTCTTGTCGCTTGCGCTCGCTCGCTCCTCGTCGTTCGCGCTCGCTCGCTCCTCGTCGCGCGCGTTCGCCTCTTGTTGTTTACGTTGCCCCTCGCCGCGCGCGCTCGCCTACCGCTACTCGCTGACTCCGCCTGTATCAAATGTCTATGTGCTTACTGCGGCCGCCCTCCGCTCTCTGCGCGCTCGTTGGCTCACATGTTTTAATTAATAACTCGGTAACTATTGCCAATTTGACATTATAGTACGTGACTTTTCTTCTCGGCTACACCCAATCTATCTCCAACTTTCGTCTGCATGATAAGCTTTCAAACACCTTGTATACAGGGTCATCGAAAAGTATCGGACCCTCTAATATCTTCAGATAGAATACATTTTGGAGAAAATGTCTAATAGCAAAGTCGTATGATTTTAAGCGGGGAGTAAGATGATAACCTCGACTTTAACCTTGACCATGTCCTTCAAGGTCATTTCAAGGTCAACCTTATTTTTTTAAATAGAACCCCCAACATCTTATTGCATACTCTTATAGCTTATCTCGAGAGCTTTCCAAAACACTATAATAAAACATTTTTTCATTAAGTGCTTTTTGAGTTATAAAGGTTTGAAGTTAACAATTTTTTGACACAAAATGTAAAATATCTTGTAAAATATTATTTAATTTTCAGTAATCATAACCTTAATACTTTTGTGCGCGAAATAATGAGACCAATTAATTGATTTAAAGAAAATACATTAATCGAAAAGTATCGCCCCCCCCTAATATTTTCAGTAAGAATGCATTTTGGAAAAATGTCCAATAGCAAAGTTGTACGGCTTTAAGCGGTTATGCTAGTAGGCTATGGCGGAAAACTGCCCGAAGGTGATCGCGAGAAGCTGCTCGAATGCGTGATGACCGAAGGCGTTAGTGGGAATCTGCCCGAAAGCGTTGGCGGGGCCGATCTTTATTGTCTCACTCTCGCAGGCACCAATAGTAATACAAGCTCTTGAGCAAACAATGCGGATCACTGATTTGAATCTTTGATGCAGTGCTGTCTTCTTCTTAGCGAGCAGCAGTCATCTCGTGGACGAAAACGAACAGCCCCAAAAATTGTTTCTGTAGCAAAAGAAGCCATTGCACTTCAATTGATTGTCCCAAACACCTTCATTTTGTTTCCCATAGCCCAGAATTTTTTCGTAAATATTATTAATTGATCTATTAGATTTTCAGTTGCTCAACGAGCTTTTTGCTAGTGTTCTAACGTAGGTCATCAATCTAATAGTACAGAAGCAGTAAATATTTCGGAAAATAATTTATTTAATTTTGAAAATTTTAATACATATCAATTTGATAATAATATACTTGATGTTGAATATAAGTTAGCAGATGATTTAGAAGAAAACGAAGAGTCAGATAATGAAAGTAATGAATGTAAAACCTTCAATCTTATGAAATTTTTACAAATATGGCATACTTTTAGCATTTTACAAATAAAGCATAAAATATCTCAAACTGCAACCGATGATCTTCTAAATGATTTTAGAGCTGCTGGTCATATAAATCTACCTTTGTCAACTAAAACTTTAGTACAAACACCGCGAAAGAATGAAATTTTTAATATTGGTACAGGAAAACATATATTATGGTTTGCAAAAAGCATTAATAGATCAATTACGAATAAATATTTCTTCCTTTTCTTCGGATTTAAATATTTATGTAAATGTAAATGGTTTACCTTTACCAAAAAATTCGAAGAATGAATTATGGTCAATTTTAGGCAAACTCATTGATAAACAATTATATCAACTATTTGTAATTGCCGCTTATCATGGTACGGGAAAACCGATATCTCTTGAAGATTTTCTTTCTAAATTTTTACAAGAATATACACCTTTAAATGCTGCAGGATTTCATTTCAACAATAATCTTTTCACTGTTCACATCAAGGGAATTTTAGCTGATAGTGTGGCAAGAAATTTTTTACGTAATTTTCCGTCTCATAATAGTCGATGCGGCGAATTCATACAGGAAGATGTGACTATGTTAAATCGTATAGTCTTTCTAGAAATTGATTCTTCTCAACGTACTGACAATAATTTTAGAATTGGCGTTCCAAAAAGTTATAAAAACTCTAAATCTCCATTTAAGAATAGTAGTATTAGTATAGCGAATGATTTTCCTTCGGATTATATGCATTTATTTTATTTAGGAGTTACAAAAAAAATTATTAACAAAATGGACCACAATATATCAAAATGGCCGGTCACCACAATTTCCGTCAATTGATCAAATGTATTGTTCTTCAGCTACATACGTCGAAAACTACGGACATTTGTTGAACTTCCTCGATGGAAAGTAACAGAATTTAGTTTATTTTTATTATATTTGGGTCCTGTAATAATTCAAACTTATCTATCTAAAAATGAACATATTATTTAAATTCATTACATTATGATACTAGAATTTTGTGTGACCGAGATCAATGTATTATTAATAATCAATATGCTTATGATCTATTTTGTCAAAACTATTAGAGAACTTTATGATGATCATACAATAATTTACAATGTTCATAATCTTATATATTTACCCCGTTACTATTTATCTCATGGGCTTTTAGATACATTTACGAGGTCTGTAAATATGAAACCGGAATTTGCCCATAAATGGCCCTAGCTGTCAATGTAGTTACTGTCAAACCGCGTCATTGACGCCATTTCCATTTGTTGACATCTGACAAAGATTTTCAACTCACAACAATACAAGTTTCATACAACAGCATAGTTTGTAATAGCGTTGAACATGTCGAATTTTGTGCCTGGAAGCTACGATTTGCGGACAGCATTCTGTTACCATTTGAAGAAAACTGCTGCAGAATCGCATCGAATGCTTGTCGAAGCTTACGGTGAGCATGCTCTTGGTAAATCACAGTGCTTTGAGTGGTTTAAAAAATTCAAACGTAGCGATTTTTACGTGAGGAACGAAGAACATGGAAGACCACTGAAAAAGTTTGAAGATAACGAATTGCAAGTATTGTTGGATGAGGATGTCGCTCAAACGCAACAACAACTCGCGGATCAATTAAGGGGGGAATCTGGTTTAAGAGACTAAAAAAAAGGAGATTTTTATGAATTTTTTTTCTGACAATGATGCAGTTGAGGTTCCTAAAACTTTTATAATATTTAACTGCCTATTTGAAGATGTAAAAAAAATTTTTATATTGTAAAATAATTGCAAAATGGCGCCATGGTGTATCTTTAATCAGAGCGCCTCGCCAACCGAGTGGCCAATCTGCGGGAAAAATGTAGCCTGCAATTTTGATCTGAAACAAAAAAACCAAAAAGATTATTAATTTTCATGTATTTTTATTCTATGTGAAACAACAACATGGTTAAAAAACCGTAAAATACAAAACTTTTTATCACTTGAACAAAAAATGACATTTTTGAGAAAAAATTTTCTCCGTTTTTATGCAATAACAATTATTTAAATTAATGTTTTTACCAATGTTTGAGGTTCACATAGAATGGTTGTTCATTCTCTAGCTAACGCACTTTGAATCAAGTCGATTGATCAATTACTTTTTTCTCTATCTTTCCCGCAGATTTTAAAAAAGTACGAAAATGATATTTCGAGAAAAACGCGTTTAAAGTTTGTGGTACAAAAAAATATCATTTATTGGAGACTTACCGCAATCTTATGCTAATCAGCTATAACAGGGCCATACTGCAAGCCTTCAGCTTCTTCATAAAACTCGTTTCGTTGCATTTGCTCCAGTCCACGAGCTGTGCGAGCTTCCTTGGTCGTGCTGCTTCGGCGCCGCTCCCTTCTCGTAACTCGCTACGCATCGTAATTATCAACGAACATTTTGCATTGCTGGTCGATATTGATTTCTAATAACTGCATTGTTAATAAAATGGCAGTGTAGCCTTCATTAAAGATGCCAGTAGCCAAATATGCAGCGATTTGAACAATTTTAAAGCCCGAATTGAGGTGTTTGGGAGCGATACGCCACACAGTCGAATTGAAGGATTCGTTGGAATTTTGTGTGTGCTCGCCTAAACATCTAGTCAAAAGATCTTCATTGGAAAGATCTTCATAGATCAAAGTAAAGTGTTTCTCAATATCAGGCTTTATAATTGGAGCAGGATGTTTATAGTTTACGAGTTGACCGGCGGCTTCAGCTTTGCGCCACTCGCACCAACTGTCGGCGCCTGCGGGGCAATTTCCATGTTTCGGCATGTTTCTTCATCGGTCGAGCAATAGTGGTAGAATGTTGCCATTATGCTTTTTCTCATATCATCCACAGAATCTACATTTCGTCTTATGGCTAAACCGTAGTAAGTGGTTAATTTTTTTATGACGAGATCGGTCAATCTCCCCTTGCCGCCAAGCTTCTCCTTTTTTTTTATATTTCGAAGCCGCGTCCCCATCCGCTTCTGAATGTGTCCGACGCACTCACTTTTTTTTACGGGGCAATCTTCGCCATACGGATTCAAAGTCAAAATGGACTTATAAGTTTTTCTTTTTTCTATGATTCTATAATGTTCCGAATTGGAAAATCATATCGGCGGTTCTGCGTGCTCATTAAAATCGTCCAGAGGATTCTCGCGGAGCGTGTGCTGGACGCCGGTAACATCGAGTCGGGCAAATCACCCATGTTTACAAGCGAATTATTTGCTCGATCTTTGTCTTGTCGATTGGTGTTGTCTCGGCGCGTTATACTGTATCATTGTATCGGTGACAATAACACTCTTTCCATCAGAGGAAACTTGCGACAGTCTAATGTCTCATGACTAACGGCAAAACAATGTATTTACCATCAAGATCTTTGTGTCAGCCAAACAACGATTTGTACAAATCTGCCAATCGGCTTGAGCCGCATCAGAGATATAAAATTATAAATATCACGATCGATATCGTGATGATAGAGTTCAGTAGAATCCGACTTTCGAACTCAATTCTCTCAAGTTCCGCTCGGCTACCGTCGAATCTCTACAACGCGTCGCTCCGGCACGTGATTACATCTGCAAGCCGCTGTACCGAGTCAAAGCAAATAAAACGCATCGGAATCTCAAGCAAGTTATTGCCCCGAGAACAGATCAGTCCTCTCTTTTGGCTGACTCTCGTCGTCAACAGCCGCACTCGCTCTCGCGCCCAAGATCTGGGTGATCCCGGCGTTCAACTGGTTAACGATTCGGATTCAACCCGCAACATATAATAATGTAATGGATTCACAATAATATTATCAGTACTCACTGTACTTAATTTTTTCGCACTGATACTCTCGTCTAAATTATCACTTTCATTCTTGGAATGCTGGTTGCCACGAAATCTTCTTTTCGGCGGTTTCGAAATGCGCTGCGAAGTACTTCTTGAGCCTTTTGGATACATATTTAAAACTATCAAATGACTTTTGCTAAGTAGAAACTCTTTACTCGTTGAGAATCAGAGCAAGACTGATCGTTGAAACTGTAAACTATACACACGTATACACACATAGACACGCATACACTCATACACCTACGTGACAATCTATAGGAATGTGTAATCAAATATCGTGCCGGCATGAAGCACGTATCTGTATCGGGTGAGCGCGCGGCCCACTCCGGCCGAGCGCTTGTATACTTGCGCGACGCTGACTCACCATGTATTCTATAACTTTTAAAATACTTTGAATTGGGCTTTGAAACTTTGGGAATATATTTTTAAATAGTTTAACTATCGATTAAGCAAAAAAAAAATTCGAAAATTTTGACGCTATAAACCAGGTTCCCCCCTTAAATGTGACACAAGAAGCCATCTCCATACGTTTGAAAGCCATGGGAAAGATTCAGAAGATGGGAAAATGGGTTCCACATGAACTGAATGAAAGACAGGAAAGCAGGAAAGCCGAAAAACCACTTGCGAAATGCTGCTCGCCAGGTACAAAAGAAAGTCATTTTTCCATCGAACTGTGACTGGCGATGAAAAGTGGATATATTTTGAGAATCCTAAGCGTAAAAGACCATGAGTAACTCCAGGCGAACCATCGACATCGACTGCAAGGCCAAATCGCTATGGACGGAAGACAATGCTCTATGTTTGGTGGGATCAGAAGGGTGTGATCTATTATGAGCTGCTAAAACCTGGCGAAACCGTTATTACTGAACGCTACCGACAACAAATGATCGATTTGAATCAAGCTTTGCATGAGAAACGACCAGAATATCAAAAAAGGCAACACAAGTGATTTTGCTTCATGATAATGCACCACCACACATAGCAAAACTGGTCAAGGAAACGATCGAGGCGTTTAGTTGGGAAATACTTTCGCATGCGGCTTACTCACCAAACTTGGCTCCGTCCGATTACTACTTATTTGAATCGATGGAACACGCATTTGTTGAGCAGCGCTTCACTTCTTACGAAAATGTACGAAAATGGCTCGATGACTAGTTTGCCTCAAAAGAGCAACAATTTTTTTAGCGTGGCATCCACAAATTGTCAGACAGGTGGGAAAAATGTATAGCTAGCGATGGGCAATACTTCGAATAAAATATTTTTTATCATTTTCATACAATAAACGTGTATTTTCTCTCTTCAAAAATTCCGGTTTCATATTTACATAACTGGTAGCGTTTTTATTTTTGAAGATTATTTGCAGACAATGAAGCAATTAGTTAGAACCGGTAATTTCCCTTTGTCACAAGTCATGAACAGAATGACTGAAAAATCGAAATTTTATCCTTTGACAATAAAAAATACAAAATCTGATTTCCGTTTAATTAATCTAAGAAAACACAGTCAACTTCCTGAAGGCTACTCAAATGCGCATAAGTCTATTGAATTTTGTACTTTTTCTTTGCGTGATAAACCTCCTGATAATTGTTGTTATTTACAAAATGGAAGTATTATTTTTATAGAATCTATTTGTTTTTATAAAAAACGCGCAGTTATATTTGGTTATAAGGTATTAAATTCTGAGACAATAGAAGATTAACTTTGCGATTCAGAATGACTTGGTATTTGTAAAGCTCATGAATTCTCTGAACATCAGGTTTGGCCAGTTTGTGAAATAAAAAAAAATGTTTTGCTGTTTGTTTTAACAATGAATGTTATATTTTTCCCATACTTCATAGTGACATTAAATGTTAATTTTCATAAATTTTATTCTATAAATATTTTTCTTTTTATGTCTTCTGTTTCTGATTTCATTATTTAATACTTATTACGCATTTATCATAAGCAAAAGTAATTTCTTTAACCTTTAGAGGACCAGTGTGGCTTCCATAGGAGTTACAAAGAAACTCGAAAACTCTACGCGACATGATGATTACATATATATATATATATACAGGGTCATCGAAAAGTATCGCACCCCTCTAATATCTTCAGGTAGAATGCATTTTGGAAAAAATGTCCAATAGCAAAGTTGTATGGTTTCAAGCGGGGAATAAGATGATAACCTTGACTTTGACCTTGACTATGTCCTTCAAAGTCATTTCAAGGTCAACCTTATTTTTTTAAATGGAACTCCCAATATTTTATTACATATTCTTATAGCTTATCTCGAGAATTTTCCAAAACACTATAATAAAACATTTTTTCATTACTTTTGGAGTTATAAAGGTTTGAAGTTAACAATTTTTTGACACAAAATGTAAAATATCTTGTAAAATATTATTTAGTTTTCAGTAATCATAACCTTAATACTTTTGTGCACGAAATAATGAGACCAATTAATTGGTTTAAAGAAAATACATTAATCGAAAAGTATCGGCTCCCCCTAATATTTTCAGTAAGAATGCATTTTGGAAAAATGTCCAATAGCAAAGTTGTACGGCTTCAAGCGGTTATGCTAGTAGGCCATGGCGGAAAACTGCCCGAAGGTGATCGCGAGAAGCTGCTCGATGTCCGAAGGCGTTAGCGGGAATCTGCTCGAAAGCGTTGGCGGGGCCGATCTTTATTGTCTCACTCTCGCAGGCACCAATAGTAATACAAGCTCTTGAGCAAACAATGCGGATCACTGATTTGAATCTTTGATGCAGTGCTGTCTTCTTCTTAGCGAGCAGCAGTCATCTCGTGGACGAAAACGAACAGCCCCAAAAATTGTTTCTGTAGCAAAAGAAACCATTGCGCTTCAATTAATTGTCCCAAACATCTTCATTTTGTTTCCAATAGCCCAGAATTTTTTCGTAAATATTATTAATTGATCTATTAGATTTTCAGTTGCCCAACGAGCTTTTTGCTAGTGCTAGTTGAAATAAACAAATCGATAGTTGGACCAACACTTAATAATTAGTATTTTTCTCTACTTAATTATTTAGATCAATTTCCTATCATTTATCTGATTAATTCTTCTTTGCTCTAATTAAGAATGGCGGAGCTTTCTGAAAAAGATCGAATAACACTGTTAATGATGCGAGGATGGGGAGATCAACAAAGAAGTTATAAAACAGTAACGCGATTATTTAATGAAAATTTTCGGAATGAAAATAATAGGATCTCCAAATGTACTGTAATCCGTACTATTCAACGTTTCGAGGACATTGGTAGCGTTAAAAGCCGCCCAAGATCTGGTAGACGTAAAACAACAACAAATAATGATAAGGCATTAGATGTTTTACAGTCTTTCGTTGAAATTCCCCACATTTCCATCAATCGCGTTGCACAAAAACACGAAATCGGTCATGCATCTGTCAGTAAAATTCTGAAATTGAATAAATGGCATCCATACAAACTCCATTTGGTTCAAGAGTTGTCCGAAGACGATTTTGATAGACGCATCGTATTTTGTGATCTTATAATGGAGATGATTGTCGACGATCCTTTATTACTTAATAATATTGTTTTCTCTGATAAGGTAACATTTGAACTGACTGGAAATGTAAACACACACAATTGTAGATACTGGAGTGACGTTAATCCTCACTGGAAAAGAGACAATCATACCCAATATCCACAAAAAGTTAACATATGGGCTGGTATTCTTAATGGTAGACCAGTTGGCCCTTTCTTCATTGAAGGCAATTTGACAGCACAAGTACACACAGTCATGCTTCGCGAACAAATTGTTCCAGCTATTCGAGACATAGCTGGTGGAAATATGGATGAAATTTATTTCCAACAGGATGGAGCTGCACCTCATTATGGTGTCATTGTCCGTCAATATTTGAATGAGGTCTTTCAGGACAGGGCGAAGGGGTCATATTGAGTGGCCACTTCGGTCTCCGGACTTGACCCCACTTGATTCTTTTTCGTGGGGTTACTTGAAAAGTAAAGTTTATGCCACCAAGCCTCAAGATTTAAATGATTTAAGAGGGAGAATAACTCGAGATATAGAACTAATACCGCCGGAAACGTTCCGGAATGCGGTTTCAGCTGTTTATAACAGATTGGCACATTGCTAGGCTGTTGAAGGGCAACAATTTGAACATTTGTTGTGAATTGCTTGATACAATTGAATATTTTGCCCAAGCTGATCAATTGGAATGAAATTTGCTTTAACTGGTCGGAATCACATATCACTCTTGCCTTAACTGGCCGGAATCATATACCACTCTTGCCTTAACTGGTCGGAATCACACACCACTCTTGCCTTAACTGGTCGGAATCATACATCACTCTTGTCTTAACTGGCCGGAATCACATACCACTTAGCAAATTGTTAATTTCAAACTTTTATAACTGAAAAAATACTTAATGAAAAGATGTTGTATTATAGTGTCTTGGAAAGCTCTCGAGATAAGCTATAAGAATATGCAATAAAATGTGGGGGATTCCATTAAAAAAATAAGGTTGACCTTGAAATGATCATGAAGGACATGGTCAAGGTCAAAGTCAAGGTCATCATCTTACTCCCCGCTTGAAACCATACAACACTGCTGTTGGACATTTTCTCCAAAATGTATTCTAACTGAAGATATTAGAGGGGTCCGATACTTTCCGATGACCCTGTATATAAATTTTCCGCGAAAAAAATTGCAAATTTTAAAGGAAAAATGCTGGTTCTCGTAAGGTTAATTTAATTTTGAATGTTTTGTACAATCTTTTTGTTCGCTCTTTTTTATTTTTCAGTAATTCCTGCAAAAAAGTCTTGTCGAAAATCTGCTTAGAAAGTAGCGTCCTCAAGTAAGAATTCTATAAGCTCTTTACCGCCCAAGAATATTATTTCAATTAATCAAATATCTCAAAAGGTATTTGAATCGAAACGCCGGAAGAATTGCCTCGGAGCTTTGAGCAGTTGATCGCGCGACGGTAGCGATTTTCGTAAGCGGCTGATAATCGGCACGCCCGGCTATCGGAAACGATAATCGGCGTAGGACGTTACACAGTTTTAAATTTAGACAAATTCGCGAAACAAAAGAAACAATAAGAAAAGAATGATCAATTGCGAATCCGTTCAGGATAGCGAGCAAGAACTGAGAGTCCGTCCGGGACAACGAGAAAAGTCGGAGTGTCCGTCCGGGACAACGAGAAAATTCGGAGTGAGTTCCGGCGGTGGAAAAATCTCGAATACAAAATTGATGCTTCTAACGGTTTCTCGATTAGAACAAAAAAAGTCTTATTGGATTAGTTGGCGCTCAATGATTGGTTCAGCCTCGCGACACATCCCAAGTTTTGTTTGGAAGTGTGTTTTCACGTGTCGGGAGGCCGAACAATCACGCCGAGCGCAGCGAGTATCGCACGAGACATTAGAATGTCGGAGAGTCGCCTCGCACGTGTACGCTGACATCAGCGGCGACACAGCGATCGTGATCGTGTAAACATCACGCGCAGCGTTGCTGATTCTCGGCGAATCCGCAACAGTATTAAAGAACAAATATTTTAATATTGCTGAGGACGATGGAGGTAATTTGCAGATTACATATTACTATAATATTTAACCATTATACAAAATGTTTAACCACAAGAGAGGAATCTATAATTAATATTTTAATTTTAGTTTTTTGCAAAATAATAACGATTCTTTTTTTATTTCTTTTACATATTTTTACTTCATATACAGAAATATTTATACAGGGTGTTATAAAAGTCCCGGAAAAGCAGAATAACTCGAAAAATGTGAGTTCTAGAAAAAATGTGAAGTACTGGGTTTTTATAATTTTTTCCTGGCTATCTGACAGTGACCTTGGATTTGACATTAACAGTGACTTTGAAGGTCATTTCAAGGTCAGGTCAATTTTTTTAATGGGACTCCATACTTTTGACACCAGAAATGAAAAGAGCGGAATATTTTACGTTCGGATATGACCTTGAACACTGCCAAATTTGACCTCTGAAAGTCACATAAAGGTCTAAGCTTGTTTTAGGCTGATAATGCGAATATCTCCGAAATGCACCTGCTAGAAAGCAATGTTAAGCATAAGAATAAGAATGTAGAGGTCAACGAGGGACATTCAGCCCTGACCTTGCCCTTATTCTCAAGGTCATGAGTTAAAATTATTATATTAAGGTCAAACCGGACTTTTTTGGGACTGAAAATCCATACTTTTGACCTAAAAGTGTCAAGATTGAAAAATTTTACGTTCGGATATAACGTTTTCAACCTTGTTCTTAAGGTTATGTGTCAGTCATATCAAGGTCAATTAATTTTTTTAGGCTGGAAACACATACTTTTACCCTCCCACCCCATAGTGTGAAGAGTGAGATTTTACGTTACATACGAGGTCACACTCCGATTGTTGGTAATTCCTCAATATCGGGCGCCATTTTTGATCGGTCATCTTGAATTTGTAAAATCCAACGTCGGATTCGATTTCAGAAACGACTTCAAAAACTCCTTAAACGAGATCCAATTTTTGTTATTCTTAAATATCGGCCGCTATCTTGAATCGGCCATCTTGAATTTACAAAATCCGACGTTGGATTCGGTTTTAGCGAGCTCAAAAATCCCAGGATCGGTATTCGAAAAATGTATTCGCCATCGATAAAGTGTATGCTTCAAGGTTTTTATTTGTCCCGATTCTATCAGTGTCAAATAGATAATAGATTGTTTTTGAGTTTTCATCGATTTAACAAGTTTTGATGTCATTCTAGTCCGTTTTGAATTATTATCATATTATTATTAACGATCAATGGTAAATTGCGTATTATTTTTATTTAAAGGTAAAGAAACCGAATTTTTTATACCAAATTTTTGCTAATTTTTTGTTTTCAATTCCAAATGGCTTCTCTTATAGAGCATGAGAGAGTTTCGCTATTAATGATGAGAGGATGGGGGGATAGACAAAGGTCATAGTGAAGTGAGATTGCTGTTCAATAAAAACTTTCGTAATGAAGGCGAAGGTATTTCAATATCGACTGTATCTCGCACCATCAGACGATTTGTAGAAACTGGGAGTAATAAAAACCGCCCAAAATCTGAGAGGCCAAGGTCCCAAACGACAGAAGAGCGACAAAATGAAGTAGCCCACTCATTTATTGAAAATCCCAGATTGTCAATTAGAGAAGCATCTCAACAGCTTCAAATGAGTGTATTGTCAATTTCCAAAAATCTAAAGACCATTAAATTCCACCCCTACAAAATTCATCTCCATCATGAGTTGAATGAGGATTATTTTGACCATAGGGTGCAATTTTCGGAAGTTATGATGCAAAGAATTGATCAGCAACCGAACTTTTTGCATAATATCGTTTTTTCAGATGAAGCGTCTTTTGAAATTATTGGTAAGGTAAACCGTCATAATTTTAAATATTGGGACAACGAAAATCCTCATTGGATGCTTGAAGCACATACGCAGCAACTTCAAAAATAGAATGTTTGGGCAGGTCTTTATGATAATCAAGTGGTTGGGCCCTTTTTATAAATGGGAATTTGAACTCAGAAACCTATCTGCAGCTTCTAACAGACCAAATTGTTCCATCAATACAGGAGATTGTTGGTGATGACTGTGATGATGTTTGGTTCCAGCAAGATGGGTGGCACCGCCACATTATGGACGCATGGTTCGGAACTATTTAAACGATACTTTCCCTAATCGATGGATAAGTAAAAGAGAAACAATCGAATGGCCACCGAGATCGCCCGACATTGCACCATTTGATTTCTTTCTTTGGGGCTACATAAAAAATAAAGTTTATTTCACTAAACCTCGTAACCTGGATGAACTTCAATAACGGATCATAGACGAATGTGCTGCAATACCTCCAGAAACGATAAGGAATGCGACTGACAATTTGTACGTCCGCTTAGCACACTGTCAAACGGTCAATGAGGAACATCTCTTGTAATCTCAGGCCGAGTTACAAGATGCTTTGCCTTCGGTGGCCGGGATTAACTGAACCTTGTCTTCAGTGGTCGGGTTTGAGACATCTTGCCTTCAGTGGTCGGGTTTGAGACACCTTGCCTTAAGTGGCCGGGTTTGAGACACCTTGCCTTCAGTGGTCGGGTTTGAGAAATCTAGCCCTCAGTGGTCGGGTTTGAGACACCTTGCCTTCAGTGGTCGGGTTTGAGACACCTTGCCCTCAGTGGCCGGGTTGAGACACTTTGCCTTCAGTAGTCGGGTTTGAGACACTTTGCCTTCAGTGGTCGGATTCCGAGACGCTTTACTTTCTGTAGACTTCACGATCAGTGAAGTAACGTAAAACGCATAATTTTGAGAACAAGATTAAGATTGAAAACGTCATATCCGAACGTAAAATTTTTCAATCTTGACACGTTTAGGTTAGGATTTTCAGTCCTAAAAAGTCCGGTTTGACCTTAATAATAATCTTAATTCATGACCTTGAGAATAAGGGCAAGGTCACGGCTGAATGTCCCTCGTTGACCTTTACATTCTTATTCTTATGTGTAACATTGCTCCCTAGCAAGTGCATTTTCAAAGATATTCGCGTTTTCAGCCTAAAACAAGCTTAGCCCTTTACGTGACCTTCAGAGGTCAAATTTGGCATTCTTCAAGGTCATATCCGAACGTAAAATTTTCCGCTCTTTTCATTTCTGGTATCAAAAGTATGAAGTCCTATTTAAAAAATTGACCTGACCTTGAAATTACCTTCAAGATCATTGTCAAGGTCAAATCCAAGGTCACCGTTAAATAGCCAGGGAAATATCATAAAAACGCAATACTTCACATTTTTTTAGGTCTCATATTTTTCGAGTTATTCTGTTCTTCCGGGACTTTTATAACACCCTGTATATTAGACGCCCTGTATATTATATAAAACATATTATTGAGCTCCGGTCGGTGTTGTGCGTCTGTTATTACGATATATTTAATGTTATTCTGCTGATATTATTAATTTTGCAGAAGAGGAAACTATTGGTAACTTCAGAAGAGTTATAAGCACTACAAAATATAAAATTCATTTCGTCAATGAGTAAGTTAATATTGGGTCTGGGAAAAAGTTCGTGGCGTTTATCTCGATAGATGGCGTCAATTGCAAATAACTCAGGAAACACAGATCGCAGCGACACCACTAAACGCTCGTTAGAAAAATGACACTTCGAGCGTTACTTTGAGTGTACCAAAACGTCGAAATTGGTGCAGTGGTTGGAAAGTTGTTTGCGTTTGAAAATGGAGAAAAGTAATGAAAAATTGCGCTATATTATGCAATATTATTACGACAAAGGGAAGAACGCTGCGCAGGCTTGTGAAAAAATTTGTGCTGTGTACGGTGAAGGTACTTTATCAAAATCTGCTGCGCGGAAATGGTTCGCTCGCTTTCGTTCTGGTAATTTTGATGTGAAAGATGAGTCACGCTCTGGTCGTCCAATCACTGAAAAAGCTGATGAAATTCTTGAAAAAGTCCAGCAAGATAAGCATATCAGCAGTGTCGATATTGGTATGGAGCTAGGCATTGACCACAAAACTGTTTTGAACCATTTACACAAAGCTGGCTACAAAAAGAAGCTCAATGTATAGGTTCCTCATGAGTTGAGCGCGAAAAACATGATAGACCGAATTAACATCTGCGATGCGCTGTTGAAACGCAATGAAATCGAGCCATTTCTGAAACGTGTCATAACCGGTGATGAAAAATGGATCACGTACGACAATCGGAAGCGTAAAAGATCGTGGATAAGGAATGGTGAGCCGTCACAAGTGTTCGCGAAGCCAGGATTGACACCGAAAAAGGTGATGCTGTATGTGTGGTGGGACTGGAAAGGAATCGTCCACCATGAGATACTTCCAGTTGGTCAAACGATGGATTCTCAACTCTACTGTGGACAACTAGAGAGATTAAGCCAGGTAATTGAAAGAAAACGACTTGAATAATAGGAAAGGTGTTGTCTTCCATCATGACAACGCCCGACCACACACTTCTTTGATGAACCGTCAAAAATTGCGAGAGCTTGGTTGGAAAGTTTTGATGCATCCACCGTATAGTCCAGACATAGCACCTTCTGACTATCACTTGTTCCGATCTCTGCAGAACTCTCTCAATGGAATTAAGCTGGTTTCAAAAGAAGCCTGTGAAAACCACTTGATTCAGTTTTTCAACCAGAAACCATAGAAGTTCTTCACCGATGGCATCATGGCTCCAGCCGAAAAATGGCGAAACATTGTCGATAATATTGGAGTATATTTGGTTAAATAAATAAATATTTGGTTAAATAAATTTTCACACCATAAGAAAACCAGTTGAATTTTACTAAAAAAACGCCACGAACTTTTTCCCAGACCCAATATTTTATTATAATCATCGTATATATATGTACGAGGGTGGTCCGATAAGTACTTAGCCTACAAAAGAAAAACGAAAATTTTGGAAAAGTGGCGATTTATTTCTCAACAAAGTCTCCTTTTAGCTCGATACACTTGACCCAGCTATGCTCCAACTTCTTTAACCCGTCTGAAAAATATGTTTTCTCGAGGTCTGCAAAGTAGGCCTCCGTGGCGGCGATGACCACCTCATTCGACTCAAATTTCTGCCCGGCGAGTGACTTTTTCAAGTTTGGAAACAAAAAGAAGTCGCACGGGGCCAAATCTGGAGAATACGGTGGATGGGGCAGCAGTTCGTAGCCCAATTCGACCAATTTGACCGTGGCGAGGGCGGAGGTGTGAGCCGGTGCATTGTCATGGTGGAAGAGCACTTTTTTCTTCGCCAAATGGGGCCGTTTTTCTGTAATTCGACGTCGAATCGGCCCAATAATTCGGCATAGTACAGCCCTGTGACCATTTTGCCCTTCTCCAGGTAGTCGATGTAGATCACACCTTGTGAATCCCAAAAAACGGTGGCCATCACCTTTCCGGCCGATAGGACAGTCTTCGCCTTCTTCGCCGGGTGAAGTCCACTGTTTCGACTGTTCCTTGGTCTCTGGTGTGTACCAGTGGATCCATGTTTCGTCGACGGTCACGAAACGACGCAGAAACTCCTTCGGATTGCGCTTAAACAGCGTCAAACACTGCTCTGAAGTGGTCTCACGGTTGAGCTTGTTGTCCGGAGTGAGCAAACGCGGCACCTATCGCGCCGACAGCTTTCTCATGCCCAAAATTTCATGCAGGATATGACCCACGCGGTCTTTTGAGATGCCTACTGTCTCAGCTATCTCGCGCACCTTCAATCGGCGGTCTGCCAATACGAGATCGTGGATTTTTGTCATGTTATCCTCCGTGGTAGCCGTTTTCGGGGCACCTGGGCGTGGCTCATCAAAAATCGACGTGCGACCACGTTGAAACTCGTTAAACCAATTTTTGACGGTCGCCATCGAAGGAGAAGAGTCACCGTACACAGCATCCAAGCGCTCTTTGATTTCGCTGCGCGATTTCTCTTCCAAAAGCAAGAATCGAATCACCGACCGATATTGCTCTTTTCCCATTTTTCTAAAATCCGCGGACACGCCCGCTTCCACACGCGGTCAAAACAAAACTACGAGTCCGATTCGGCTGAAATTTCGACAGTAGCCGTCTACGAGAATGTACTACACGATAGTAAATTTCTCTTGCGATAGTGGCGCCATCGGGCGGTGAGGCTAAGTACTTATCGGACCGCCCTCGTATGTATGTATGTATGTATGTAAATAAATAACATTACTCTTTTATAGATAATGATAATAGTGCTTCCAACTCTGCAACATATTCCGAACATTTAAATGAGATTTTCGAAGAGGATTCTGGGAGAGAGTATGAAGAAGCTAATTATTCCGCTGTTCCTGTGGTTCCTGTGGGTCATAATGAAGTCGAAACAATTGTGGGGAAAGGAAATGACGAATGTCGTTAGTATTTTTCTTTACTTTCTTTTCAGTAATTTTGATTCTTACTAAGAAATATTAAATATGTTTATAGATTACTGCAAACATTACTTAAAACTAATAATTAGAAACCAAAATAAAATTCTTGAACTTCTTCGTTATGAGAAGAAATCACGTGGAGAAAATCATTATCTTCCCGAATTATCATGTCTAACAGTTGCTGCTTTAAATAATTTTGAAAAATTACTTCGGGAGAAAAAAATTTGTCGACAGCAATTTGTAATTTTATATTTCATGACTTATTTTCTATATATTCCTTATTTTATTTCATTTTTTTCTTTATTATTTACACACACACGCGCGTATATATGTTTGGCCATATTAAAATTATTAATCTTTCCTTTAGGAACAATGCATTGAAGTCAGGCGTAATTTACAAAAAAGCGTGAATAACGCTATGTATCATGTAATGACGGACAAGGTTGCATGAAATTGCACGTGGAGTGATATAACAGAAAATAGTTACAAAATAGAAGGAACATTTGTTGCAAAAATTATTTGCAGTAAATGAAATATATTTAACAATTAATTTTTTTTTCTTTATTCATTTCATGTTTAACTTTTGGTTAAGCTCCATACTTTTTACAGAAGCTTTGGTAGTCAGACAACAAAGTATTGTGATGGAAATACAGGTTGCGTGAAAAGTTCGCGGAACGAAACTGAAGTAAAGAATACCAAGTTCTAAAAATGATTTTATTCTTCAATAGAGTCTCCAGTAACTTCAATACACTTGGCCCAATGGCTCTCCAATAATTTTATTCCATCGTGGAAGTGTGTTTCTGGAATGCTTGCGAAATATGCTTCTACGGCTGCTATAACTTCTTCATTCGACAAAAAATGCTTTCCACGGAAGAATTGTTTCAGGTTTCGGAACAGATAGAAGTCGCTGGGTGCCAAATCTGGCGAATATGGTGGATGATCAAGCAATTTGTACTTCAATTCATTGAATTTAAACATTGACAAAACACTTGTGTGAGCAGGTGCGTTGTCTTGGTGAAAAATTATTTGTTTGTGCTGCAAACCAGGTCTCTTCTCACGAATTTTTGCGTCCAATTGATCCAAAGGTTACAATAATATTCAGAATTAATTGTTTTACCTTTTTCCAGATAGTCAATTAACAAAATCCCTTTAGCATCCCAAAAACTGATGCCAAAACCTTTTTTGCCGATCTTTCATGCTTTGTTTGCTTTGCAGCTGAACATCCAGCTTCAGTCCACTGTAAACGTTCCTGTTTCAATTTAGGATCATGGTGACAGATCCAAGTCTCATCCATAGTTATAAAACGCACAAAATCGGTTTTATTTTTCTTAAAACGATCCAAATGACGCTGAGAAATTTGCTTCCGAGCGAGATTTTGTTGAATTGTTAACGTATGCGGCACCACTTTTCCAAACACCTTTTCCATTTGTAATTCTTTATACAAAATATGCCGTACCCGTCATCTGAAATGCCTATGGTATGAGCAATTTCACGCGTAGTCACACTTGGGTCTTCAGAAACAATAACATGTATTTGTTCAATGATTTCTGGTATTGATGCGCTTTTTGGATGTCCACTGCGTGAATCATCTTCAATGCTTGTACGACCACGTTGAAACTCAAATGCCCATTTACAAACCATTGTTTTTGAAGGAGCAGATTCCCCTAACACATTTACCATCTCGGAATGAATTTCCGTTGCCTTTAAACCTTTTTTAACAAAGAACTCAATCACTGCACGCTGTTTCAAATTTTCCATTGCAAACAAATATACTGACACATCAACTTCAATTGGCTTGTAAACACAGAAAGAATTGACAGATGGAAATGAAACCTAACCTAGGTTCATGTGAAGAGTGATTCTATATAACTGACTACAATTTATAATTCTACCA